>NC_081535.1:25651128-25733628 GCF_030273125.1 Centropristis striata
ATAAAACCTGATTTGAAAAAATTTTTCAAAAGACACAATCATGCTCAATAAAGAATTTTAAATTTCTATGTTTTTATACTAAATACATTTGACCGTATCTCTGGTTTTAACTTGACCTTACATCATCAAACAAAAACTGTCATGGAGTTTCAAGCCAGCACTTTAGAGGGAAGCTGAGTCATGAAGAAGTCATGTGTTTTGATTGGCGACTCCAGAGGGTTAAACAACATATGTTAATGTGCAAGTGACAAAGCATTCCAGCGGCCATAGTAATGCATTTTCCCTGTCAGAGGCAAAGTAGGAAATGGTGCGATGGGGCGGCTGTGGCTCAATAGGTAGAGCGGTCACCCATTGACCGGAATGTTGGTGGTTTGATCCCTGACCATGGCAGCCTACATGTTGAAGTATCCTTGAGAAAGATACTGAACCCCAAATTGCTCCAGATGCTGCATCCATCGGTGTTGAATGAATTTCCAATGGTGGTGTTACAACCCGGCTCGTTTTCGAGAGCAGTGACATATAATTGGGATAAGAAATTTGACATTACAAAGTTGAATAAATGAGTTACTGAGCTCTTGGCTCAAAAGAAATGCTCTAAAGAACAAAAAGAGGTCAGCACCATAAACTTACGAAAAACAATGGATAAAAAAACAAACTAATGTTTAAACAAAGGATGTCCAACTCTTGGCACTCTGAATCTAACAAATTCACTTAGAAAGGTTCCAAAAGCACTGCCTGAACTAGTGATGTGAAGCCTTATGAACCATTTTCATTATTGTCTGCGTCCACTAGATGGTGCTCTCTGTTCAACAAAGAGCTTAAAGCGAACTCAATTACCATAGCTTCAGCTTTTTTCTTTAAACCAATAGCACCATCTAGTGGGCTCAGAAAATAATGACAATGGTTCATGAGGCTTCATTGGCACATAACTAGCCTGAACCACTCAGACAGGCAAGCAATACTACAACACTCAATACAATACAATACAATACAATGCTTTCTGTTAACATAAATGGTGTGTAACCAACAGCAAGGCGTACTGTTCACTGTTTCACAGCCACCATGAACTGTGGAAACACAAGCTATTTATAAAGTACAGCTGAGTTGATTGAAGACTCCTGATTGGTAAACTCAGTGGAATCACAGTTGCACCGATCACAGACGCTAGCGAACAGCAACCAGGAAGTAGACAGTTTTTGCTCCAAAAGGACCAATCCATGACAGAGAATCACACAGCTGGATTTGAATAATCGACAGATTCACTCATAGAAATAATACAATACATGCTAGACGGCAGCCAGCCGTTACAGTGGCAGGTGGCCCCAGTGTGCCCTGGTAGCCTCGGCCACCAGCAGTCTGTAGTGTAAAGCACTTTGGATAAAAGCGCCATATAAGTGCAGTCCATTTACCATTTACCATTTATAAAGCAACAAAGAACACGTTTATGGAGGACATCAGGTTGGATGGATGAGTCACTCTCACATAGGAGACCACTGTTTCCGGGCAGCATTGGTTTCTTTTAAGCATTAGCATGGTTGTTCTTTCGTCAACTATAAACTTTACTGCTCTGATTTTTTTGGAATGAAACATAAAAAAAGCTTTGCAGCGTTATTTCCACAACTTCCCGACATGATATCCTTACACATGGTGCATATAGATTCCTGAGATCTTCTAGGTTCATATGACACCAGTATCTCCAGTATATTCATAAAAAGCCCACTATGGTCTTTTTTGTTGTTTTTTTCTCTCTCCCTCAATCTCTTCTTCTTCTTCTTCTTTTCCTGTTTACTGGCGGATTAACCTACAGCATTACATACATTACACTGCCATCTTATGACCAAAGTATGTTACTGCAGCTTTGTTTATTTGCTGTAAACCAGCTGATGGAAACGTCTCTCATTTGCATTTTCTTTAATGCAACATTTCAAAATTTTGCTACAAATTCTCTTTGACTTTAATGGAACCAGTCGAGGCTGTCGTTTTCAGTCTGATAACTAACTTCAGACACAAGAATGGAGTGGGAGTTGAGAGACAATATCAATGAAAGGATTTTACAAGTAGCTAAATTACCTAAGCCAATAGAAACATCAATTGCTGATGGGTTCTGAGATTGCCTTTGACCGTCGTGTCAACTTTTGTCTGAAGTTGTGTTCTGCTCTCGGTATGCTCCCTTTTATAGGTTCTGCATTCATATGCAGCTATCTGTTTATAGAGAATATACTGGTTATTGAGTGTGCTTGTAGGAGCACACTATATACTATCCACCAGGCTTCTTCTTCTTCTTCCGTTTCATCTGTTTTTTTGGTCGAACATACACTAAAAAGGTATCAAATAATTTACCGGTTTGGTCATGACAAGTGTGCTATGACTTTTCTCAGGGTTTTCAACGGTTTTCAAATTTCTCAGCAAAAACACGCCAAAAAATCCCCCCAATGTAACCCTATAGAGAGCCTAGAGTGATGACATCATTGCTAGAGTGCAGAGGGAGAGAAAAAATTGTCAAAAAATAAATTTGGAAACTGCTCGAGGCCGCAGATACCACTCTATAGAAATTATTTATACATAGAAATATAGGGGAAATTTGTCTTCTCACTCACAATCCTCTGGTAAAGCTGTCAGAGTTATAGTTTGGGCGTAGGACGCACAGATGATCCGCCAACACGCACCAACAGCCTCATAGACCACCATGGTAACAAGGAGGGAACATTTCTGGAGGAAAGCACAGGTACCAGTTTCTCCTGATTGCTCAAAAAAGACAATTTCACAAAACACATATGTCGTCATTCAGGAAGCACTCAAAGTGAAGTCGGTTCAATGATAGGAACTACAATTTGGCCAAAAAAGCTTTCTGTTCGAGGGGCACTTTCAGCTGTTTTTCTCTCTCTCAGTTTTTCTCTTGCTTGATGGCTGCCAATTTTCCAGTTATGTTTATTTCATCCTGACTGCTAAAGTTCAAAGTTCTGAACTTTTTTATCCATCTTACTGTTTGGTTTCTTTACAATCAGCACCATAGTTTAACCCTCTGGAGTCCATCTATTGATCAGGGAGCTATGTTTATCTACATTAACATAACTTTATTTATATATTTACAAGCTGAGGGAACCAATTTAAAGTGCTGTTTTGTGTGAATTATTCACATTTTTAAAAATGTATAGTATTTCAAATGCACGAAAACTGTACATGTAAATAGACAAATGTATTGTTCTATTTTTTACATTATACATTATCCAGTATTTTTTACAACTTAGAACTGTTCTTAAATAGTATTTGGGAAGATAATGGGAATTGTATAGGCCCTGTGGATCCCTGGCAGCTGCACACTATGACAAAATGAATATTCAGACCTAAAGCTCAGTTTGTGCTGAAGAAATAATATCATGCATGTGACATGAGGACAGTTTAAAAGCTTAAAAGCTGCAAAAATGAATGCACAGGAAGTCTGCAAAATCCACCTAAGTCAATATCGACTCCAGAGGGTTAACAGAGCTGGCAGCTCTTCTTGTGGACATGTTTGTTGTAGGGTTGTCAAAAGTATCGATACTCAAAAAATACTAGATACGTTGTATCCGGATACAATACTCATTTTCAAAAGTATCGATACCCCCCCTACCTTTCGTTTCAAAGTGACCTATTACTGATGTTATCGTGGCCGTTGGCTCGCATTAATGTTGCCCGTGTTATTATTAGCCATTAGCCGCAGCTAGCAATTAAAGGTGGACGTTACGTTAATGATTATAAGCAACGTAAATAAATAAATAAATATCTCAGGCACGTAGTATGCCCATATTACGTTAATTGACACAGCCTCAGTATACGTAAGCATAGAGTTAATAAGTTTACATAAATGTTGGTGACTGAAAAGTGTTATTTTCTCTCTTGGAATCCCAGAATGAAGCAGAGAAAAGTCAACTTATCAAGCTTTCCTAATATTGTGCACAGCATACAACCTCAAAATATTGTTCTAGTTGTTATTGTTGTTTTTTGTATTTATTTATTTTTTGCACTACCTCAGACCTGAAGCTTGTTATCATAGTTGCAGTTTCTTTTTGCACTACTGTTTTTTTATTATAAATAATTAACCTGTGGTTCTGTTCATTTTTACATGTTGCATTTTTCTTGTTAATAATTTTAGGGTCTTTGTTTTTTTCTTTGTGGTATCGAAAATGGTATCGAGTATCGAATATTTTCCTGAGTATCGGTATCGAGTTGAAAATTTTAGTATCGTGACAACCCTAGTTTGTTGACCAGCTTCATACAGATACAATAATAAAGTTGCTGTTGTTGGGTTTGTGGAAGTCATTCTTGCATTAAAGGTGCTCTACCTGACATTCAGTGTGCAGGGATTGCCTCCACACAGCTCTCATTGTCTTTTCCAACTCATCACATATGCATGCTTGTAGACGCCCCTTGGCATCTATTTGTAATGTGCCGGGTACTTACATGCACTTACATGCACATGCAGCTGGGCCAACAAAGAACAGAGAGGTTCAGATTACACCACAAACAGAAAGGAATAAGACCTCATGCCTGGTCAGGACACCATTTATCCACTATGTCTTTACAGAGCAAATAGTTATTTACTTCTGAGTTGTACACTGTAAAAAACCCCCAAAAAAACCCTGATTGTTTTTATGTTAAAAAACGGCAGCTGTGGTTGCCAGAACTTTACCGTAATAAATACGGTGCAACTTTTTGGAATATTACGGTAAAATTATATTAGCACTGTTGATTTCATGTTTAAGATTGCCATTTTATTCCATATTTTACCATAAAAAATAAAACGTTTTTCCATCAAAAGAAACGCTGTTCTGCCATATAATTGACAAGAAAATACTTCATAAATGCTGCATAAATTAAAGAATTAAAGATTTTGCCATTAAATATTACAGTACATTTCTGTTAGAGATATGGTGTTTAGTACATTTAACAGTGAGAAAAAGTATTTTCACAAAAAATAAATGCAAAAATGATGGCTTGTATATATATTACAGTATATTTTTGCAAAAACAGTGACAGTGTATTTTACAATGGCGTAATGTATTGTAAAAAATACTGTTTTGCATTTACGGTGTTCTATTGTTACTGAAACTGAATTAACCCATTTATCACTGTCGTGGTTTAGCAGTTTGTTTTACCGTAAAATCTACAGACATTTTTTACAGTGTATATTAAAGTTTTAAAAGCAGTCTGCAGCACCTTTTAGTGTCACACCCTGTCCAGAATTTTTCCTGTAACCTGTTTTCTTGTTTGTATGTAAGCGTACAGACTAGCTGTCCATCTATGTCCTTTCAGCACCAAGGACAGAGACCACATCAACTATCCTCACCAGACTCACACACACACACACACACACACACACACACACACACACACACACACACACACACACACACACAGTGTCTGTCTGAGAATTGGACTGTAACAGTTTGAAGAAGAGTAGAAGCTGTAATAGTAGCATAATAATTGTCTTGAAAACAAATGTAAAATCACTTTTTAATTTATCATTTATGTTTAGGAAAGTAACTACAGCTGTCAGCTAAATGAAGTGGAGTAAAAAGTCCAATATTTGCCTCAAAATGTAGTGAACAAGACACATAAAGTAACAAAATAGAAGCACAGGTACCTCAAAATTCTACTTAAGTACCGTGCTTGAGTAAATGTACTTAGTTACTTTCCACCATTGACTTTAAGGCATGGCTGCAAAGTTTGGGTGAATACATGCATTTGGCAATATGGAAGCAGCTTCTCAATTCCTTCTCTCTCTCTCTCTCTCTCTCTCTCTCTCTCTCTCTCTCTCTCTCTCTCTCTCTCTCTCTCTCTCTCTCTCTCTCTCTCTCTCTCTCAGAGCCCGGAGTGGTCAGGAACCTCCAGTTCCTCCAGCGTCCGTCCAGAGTAACGTCCCTGCTGGGAACTGACGCCGTGCTGGAATGTTCTGCTTCTGGATACCCGACTCCGAGCATCCAGTGGAGGAGAGGAGAGGAGCAGATCCAGAGCTGGTCAGATCTGTTTATATTATATCACATTAGCTTTAAGATAATCCATGTTTAATCTACCTGACAACCAACAACATCTATTCTTGTCACATCATATTTATCGGCCCAGTCAATAGTATAAGTCCAGTGCAAGGTGATTATAGTTAACGAAAACTAAAGAAATAACAAAAACTAGAATTTTTTTTTTTAAAAACGATAACTAACTGAAATTGTACTGTGTGGTTACAAAACTAACTAAAAATAACTAAAATTAAAGTGAAAATGTCCTTCGTTTTTTTCTTTGTCAACTTTTTTCATATATAATCCAGTGTTTCTATTAGAAAGAGGATTCTGTTAGTGAACATGTAGGAACACATGGTAAATATGTTTACTGAGACTGTCTACACGACAACCAAAATTCAAATCACCTGGAACTGTAAGAGTTAATAACCTTATTGGGGCTGAGATGGATAAACCAAAGGAAATAAGGCAAAATGCATTATGACCTCTCTCTCACCCAACACATAGCCCATTACAAAACAACTAAAACTAACACTAAAACTAATAAAAAATAAACTAAAACTAAGCATTTTCAAAAAAGTAAAAACTAAACTAAAACTAGCAAACTCATTAGAAATACTAACTAAAACGAACTGACATTGAAAACAAAAATTCACAACGAAATTCAAACTCAAACTAATGAAAAATCCAAAACTCTTATATCCTTGGTCCAGTGATTAAATACAAATGTTTTTAAGATTAATGTCTTCAGTATGAACCACTGGGCTTAGACAGACAGGGAAGGGAAGTCTGAAAGTACTGAGGGACGGACTAACACTTTGTTGGCTTTGGTGTTTTAACAGATCAGGTGATAATACGAAAAATGTGGATTTAACCAGACTTAAAACAAACGTTTCTTTTATTGAAGTTATGAACTGATTAAACAAACCTGTTAAACATGACCTCACTGTTCTGTCTCCTGTAGGAATAAGAAGTACTCTCTGCTGGTGGGCAGTAATCTGATCATCAGGAGTGTCACCGACGACGACTCTGGCAGTTACAGCTGTTCTGCTGCCAACAAGAACCAGAACATCACAGCACACACTGAGCTGAGTGTACTAGGTAAGACAACGCACATTTCTGCCTTTATTTTTGTGGGATTGTTGGGGGGGGCAATGTTGCCTTTATTGTGAGTGTGGGTCAGAGAAAACCCATGGCCGCTTAAGTAGGGACTCAGTCTTTGTTCTACAATGTGAGCCTGTTTGACTCCAGATGCCAGAGTACCGATCCAATAGTGGTGTTTTGTTATGATAGCTGCTTGGCTCAGTGTGTGGAAGTAACTGGGATGTACTGAATTGTTATTTATTGTCAAAATATTAGATTGTGCACAAGCAACTTTGTGTTACCTATTCCATTGAGTAGACTGTATTATAATGGACAAGTGACCGTGACATCACCCGTTGGTTTGTGAACTGCCTGTTTGAGGCATAGAGTTCGGCCTTACACTCGTCGCCATCTTGTTTTCGGAAACCGGGAGCAGACCAAAATGTATGTTACTTAGCAAAGAAACCTGAGCAGCATCTCCTTGGAGTGTCTGTTTGTCCAACTAAACACTGAACAAGACATTTTAATGAACAAAATGTTCAAATAAACTGTCATTAAGTGAAAATACAGTGAAAGGGTCAAAGTTATGAGACCAAACCAGTAAATATCATTTTTTATATATATATAACCTTATATATAACTTTATTGACACGTTGCCGTGGATACGCATTGCTTTTCTTCTCTCCTGAAGACGTCAGTGACCTGTCAATCAAAGGTAGCCACGCCCCAAATCATACGATTCTTTGTCTTCTATTTTCTTCTAAATGGGGCCATTATTAGAACTATTAACATCAAGTTGTCTTTTTGGGACCATAGTGTTGTCCTAAAAAAAAATAATTCTGAGTTAATAAATCAAGTGCGAAGTTTTCTCATTTTGTATTGAAATGAATGGACCCAATTGCTTCTACAGCCGCCGTCAGCGCCCCCTGCATTCTTTGGTAGAATGCAGCTGAAGGCCTCACTGCTCAGACCCGAAGGTTGCCATCTTGTCTGGAAGTGTGTGGTGTTGCTAAGCTGATGACGGCGAATAGAATAAAGTGTATTTTCGCGAGGGGAGGACTGTAACCTATTTTATTGAGTGGACTGTTTCATAATGGTCCGGATATATTTAAGTTCCTTTTGCTATTTTATTTTGAAGGGCAAGCATCCAGAAGTGTCTTATTTGTCAAAACAATTCTTGATTGAATTTAATTTGTGTGGACACAAAATGCAGTTAAACAGTTAAAACGCAATGAATTGTATCACAAAATGCTTAAAATCGCAATAATATCGTATCGTGACCCAAGTATCAGGATAAAATTGAATCGAGGGGCTTCTGGTGATTCACAGCTCCATGTAGCACCCCCATGGAAAGCTAACACCATAATCAACACTAAACTGCACTAAAACAGCCAAATGTGTTATAGGTAGGTAAGTGATATGACACCTATTTCTACATGTATAGATTATGTAATTTTTATGCTCAAAAATCATGATGATTTATTTGACCTTTGACCCCAAAAATGTAGTTACTGCACCCCGGTTTTGCTGTAAAAGGTTCTAATTGTAATGCAGTAACCACAATGTTGTCGTCTTCTTTCAGCTTTTATATTTAGTTTTCAGTGAATAAACATTTTCAAATTGATTTTGTTTTAAGTGTATAGAAAGCTAACATCATAATCAACACTAAAACTATCTGAACTGATGAAGTGATTAAATCACTTCAACAGAGGGAATTGTGGGTGCGGGGGAATAACTCGGCTTGGCTGAGTCCTAAAATTATGGCCTAGGTTACTCACTGACAGGACCGGGTCATTTAAGGATAGGAGAGGTCAGAGTTCAGGGGAGGTATGCATGGGGGAGAAGCAAGGACAGGATGTGGAGGCTTCAAAACACACACATAAAGTTTGAAAGGTCAGTGAGATGTTAAATCTCAAGATGCTTGGTTAAGGGGTGGTAATCGAAGCATTCCACAAAAATAAATTGACCAATTGCGTTAAAGAGCCCACCCATTGTACGCGGTTTCGCCAAAATCGGAGAAGAATATATGTAACATCAAGGAAGTTTGTAATCACTCTGTCTTGTGGTGCCATCGGGGTCACTTTGCAGAGTCCATCGCTGAGCATTGCATTTGGCTATTATTCTTTCAATAAATGGTTAACTTTATTCATTTGTTCTGAGTGTTTTGTAAGACCAAGTTTAGGAAAAAAGAACCCGGGTGAGAGTTGGAGGCTGTATAAGCTTTACGCTCTAACAGAACCCTCATAAGAAATGGATTAATGTCCTCACTAAACTGGGTCCTCACATGGATAGAATTAAAAGCACACACACACCTTTAGTGCTCAACATTGTGTGGAAAATAAAAGAACGAAGCTGTGTCACTTCTCAGAGCCCCCTGGGGAGGAAATAAAAAACCCTGACTGGAAACTGTTAACAGCCTGTCATCCCCAAAACAATAAAAATAAATAATAAAATGTCTCTGTAACCCTCCGCTGACAGAAGCCCTCCTCTCTGCAGACACTCTCACACCAGAATCACATCCAGAATCAAATGCAGTCATGAAATATAAAATTGGAGCCTTCTGTCTGCTTCAGGAGGTTTTCATAAATAGAATATGTGTGTATTTATTGTCTGACTGCTCCCCAGCTGCTGGAGGATTCATGCTGCTCATGTATTCAGGTGTGTTCAGCGGGAAGTCAGCCGGCTCAGCCAGTCACACACACACACACACACACACACACACACACACACACACACACACACACAACAGATAGGTGTGTGTTGGTCATGTCGTGTGGCTCCAGATACCAGAGACACATGAGATAGATGCAGGACTTCCAGTTTGAGTGAGAAGTTTATGGGATTATCCATTTTCTAATAATTTAATCTAAGGGACAGGTGGAGAGAAAACAATGCATTTCAATTGAGTTTAATTTTGTTTATAAAGTCACAGATTAATAGTGGTGATAGAAGTATTCAGATCCTTTACTAAAGTAAAAGTAGTAATACCACACTGTGAAATGACTCCACGTGTCAGGAAGTTGTCCAAATAATGCTGCAAAGTTTGACTATTTTTTGATGTGTCATGGAGATTTTCAAAGTGGTCATGTGACCTCTGACATCATGCTATCTCAATTAAAAAAATAGGCTTTCTGTTCAATTTGTAAGTTCAGTTTGACTGAATACTTTGTTGGTCAGTCTGTGGGTTTGACCCTCATTGTGGAGAAATAAAAAGACTGAAGTGAGATGAATAGACTGAGAATTTTCTCTTATTGATCAAAACAATTCTTGATTGAATTTCATTTTGTGGACACAAAATGCAGTTAAACAGTTAAATCTCAATATATTGTATCTCAATACTCACCACATCACAAAATCACAATAATATGGTATCGTGGGGCCTCTGCTGATTCACAACTCTAGTGAGTAACTCTCTAAGGTGTATTCAGTTGTCTCCGTAACACCTCCATGGTCATCCGTCCTCGTAATGACAATTAGATAGCAAATCTAACGATGATGGTGACAAAATGATGGAGCGAAAATGATTAGTTGAGAGAAACAATCTAGTAAACATCTGTTTGGGTGTTTTAAATTGACGGGTAGATTTGATTCTATTGCCTTTCTTAGTGTTAGGGGACTGTTGAGTCATATACAGAGCATGACAAGTTATTGTGTAGCAAACAAAGTAATAAATGTCTTGTTTTGGGGCTTTGGAGGCTCTGTAGATGTTGCTCACAAATTGATATACAGGGCTTATCACCAGACAACTACATCAGATTTGCATTCATTTATTATTTTTTTTGCCTTTAATGACACAAAGACAATATTTTTTCTGTAAAGGGAGACTTGAAATCAAACAGAAGCAGCTGTTGTTTGTTCGACTCTCGAGAGAAAATCTGCAAATTAACCTTCGGGTGTTTTCAGTCTCTTTCCAGCTGGGCCTCCCCGCTCATCTCCGTCCTTTCATGTCTTTGTCTCGGCGTCCCCTCTGAGTCTGTCCCTGTGTTCACATCACATTCATATTCTGTTTACGCCGTGCTCTCAACACTCGCTGCCTGCAAATATCACAATGTTTACAATAAAACAGGAGGAGTCTCTGTCTTCACTTTGTCACATCTGGGATCTGATGTTAGAGCGCTGTCTTCTGACATGGAAACATGTTAGTGCTCATAGGATCTGAACAGATTTAAGACCTTCTTAAAGTCACTTGAGGTTTCTAAAATGTATTAGGTGCACACAGTGAATGCAATTTCCAAATAAATATACACTGTAAAAAAAATAAAAAATAAATAAAAAAACAAAGAACAAGCAAAAACAACTAAAACAAAGCGGGTCTCATGCTGGGTTAAACAAAAAACAGTAAATAAAAGTGGGTTTTAAAATTAATCTCAATTTTAAAATGAATTTTAAAAAAACACAAAAAAAAAAAAACAAATACAAACAAAAAATAAAACAGAGCAAAGGCTCATGTTTAGTTAAAATAAAAATGGGTTTTAAGATTAAAAAAACGTGTATTTACTTTTTAAACTGTCTTGTATAACGCCTTAACAGGGACTTAACTGCGAGTGTGTGGCCGGTGTACTATTTTTAGAACAACCTGGTCTCACAGAAATCCGTGAAATAGCCACGGATTTCTCTTAACTCAAAATCTGTGGATTAGCTACAGAATCGCTCAAATTTCCGTGAAACTGACACGGATTTCGCTACAATGCAAGTTTATGACAGTCATATCCCGTGGCTATTGGTTTGTTCCAAGTCACGTGACTTTCAAGGTCCCAGCGGTCAGAACAAAAAACATGGCGGACAGTTCTCTCATTTTTAGTGAAAAATCAATATTTTGACTTAGTTTCTGCATAAAAATTGATTTTGATCACATTTGTAGCGAGAAATATATGTTTTATTTTCTAAATATTCACTCAGTGAATGTACATAATCACTTTGTATGTTGGAATAGCCACGGGATATGACTATGTCATTAACTTGCATTGTAGCGAAATCCGTGTCAGTTTCACGGAAATTTGAGCGAATCCGTGGCTATTCCACGGATTTTGAGTTAAGCGAAATCCTTGGCTATTTCACGGATTTCTGTGAGATCATGTTGTTTTAGAACGTGCCACTGTATCCCGAGCCGCGATACATGCATGTATCAAGGTTATTATAGTTAACAAAAAAAAGAAAACTAGAATTGAAAAAACATTTTCGTTAACTGAAATTAAAATAAAAACGAGGGTTTAAAAACAAAACAAAACAAAAAAAAAAACGATAACTAAATGAAACTGTATTGTGTGGTTACAAAACTAACTAAAATTATAGTGAAAATATCCTTCGTTTTCGTCTTTGTCAACTTTTTTCATACATAAACCTTTTTGGTTGATATGAAATCTATTTCATCTATCTGGTTTTATGACTTAATAAACTTATTGGGGCTGAGATGGATCAGACAAAGGAAATAAAGGAAACATTTATTGTGATTTTTTTTAATCTCGCACCCAACAAATACCCCATTACAAAAAAACTAAAACTAATAAAAACTAAACTAAAACGAAGCATTTTCAAAAAATAAAAACTAATTAAAACTAGCAAACTCACTCTAGAAACAAATTAAAACTAACTGAATTTGAAAACAAAATCACAACGAAATTAAAACTAAAACTAATGAAAAATCCAAAACTATTATAACCTTGACATGTATGTGTCGTAATTTGTGTTACTACTGACACACGACCTCTTCTGTCGTTTAAGTTGGAGAACTTGTTGAAAGGAAAGATTGAAGGAAACTATAAAACTATAAAGCTTGTTTCCTTTTCAGATAATGCTGAGCTGGGTGGATGATCTAAGCCAGTAGTTCTCAACCTTTTTGAGTCGCGACCCCCAATTTAACATGCATGTTGTCCGCGACCCCCGCTCACTTTATATTTTATTGTTACTTTTAATCTAAGTCCTTTGCTAAGTTTAAAGGTCCATTCTGACCTCCTGAGTGTGTAACAGTCAGCTTCAAGCCAGAGACTCCTTGGAAAGTAACAACTTGATACTTTGGTATTTATCAGAAAAGACACAAAATAACCCAAAAAAGAATCAAATTGACCACAAAATGATCAAAAAAGACACAAAAAATGACCAAAAAATTACATAAAATTAAGCAAAAAAGGACTCAAATTGACCCCCAAATGACAAAAAATGACCACAAAAAGACACAAATTGACCAAAAAAGACACAAAATGATCAAAAAAAAAGACACAAAATGACCAAAAAAAGGAAACAAAATGACCAAAAAAAGACATTAAATGACCAAAAAGACTAAAACACATGAACACTTTAACACAGTGGAGACAGAGCTGACTTCCAAAATGATTTGGCGACCCCCACAAATCATCTCGCGACCCCAATTGGGGTCCCGACCCTAAGGTTGAGAATGGCTGATCTAAGCAATAAATAATCCTAATAATAACCAAACACAATGACACAACTGAAACACAAGTTAAAGCAACTGATAACTTTTGATTAAAACCAAAATGCATCTACACAGAATGCAAACTCTACAGGCTGTATACCTGCTAAATTCACATGATATCCCATTAAATTCTTACTGTCACATTTGACCTCAAACATGGAATATTTTACCACACATTGAACTTTGTTTAACTCTCCAGAGTCCTCCCTGGCCTCCAGGAGCCCCTAACACACCAGCTTTTTCCCTAAAATCCACTTCCAGTCAGTGAGTAGGTTGTGCAGATCTCGTCAGCATGTGCCTGTGGTAACAGAAAAGAAAAGAGAGGGGATAAAATGACAGGAAGTAAGAGGAAATGAGGAAAAGGAAACCAATTAAAAGAAATCCCACACATAAAGCTGATGTGAAGGATGACCCTTCTGTGTGAAAATATGGAGACTGACTCTGTGGATTTTGCACACCTTATATATTTTAATCTGTTTTTCTGTCATTTCTCCTCATGAAATGGTCTTTGATAAAACATTTCAGAGCTGAAGCAGGATTTAAACTGAGGTTGGTCTTATCGTGATGAGCCTGGAGCTATCTGAATGCACTCTGGATATATTTATTCATCCCTCCATCTTTCTGTCTTTTATCTCTTTCTGACTCATCTGCAAATTAAATATATTTGATAAGGTCAAAAGTTTACTAACACACCACCTTTTTTAACCTTTTTGTGGGGATAACATAACATACAGTTACACAAACTCTCAGGAAATGTTAAAAGTTTCATCTGATACTCACCATGTTTTCATTTTAACCCAAATATTGTTTTTAATTCATAAATTATTTCTATTCCTCTCTATGTCATTACACCATTTGTATTATTTTTCAGCTACTTTGAAGCTACCTTTAATAAAAATCGACACTCTCTGTGTATATGTTTCATATTAAACGCCTTTTAAGGCTTTTTCTGGAAGGCTTTATGAAAACGATTTGTCGTAGCAATATAACAAATTAAAGTTGAAGCAAATGGAAATTATGAGGCAGTGAAAATATTTCTAAGTGGGCCATTATTTAAGACTATTCTTTGGATAGAGGCTTTTGTTTGAATTTCATGGTATGTGATTCAGAGGGTAAAAAAGCCCTCTGAGCTATGAATGAGAAAATGTATTTTTATAATTTAAATTTTTTTATTATTTAATGATTTTACAGTTACTGAGCCCAACAAGGACATTCAACACAGTGTTTATTACGGTTTAATGCTCCAGTATTAAATATGGAAAAGCCATAAAATTCTGTGTTGGTAAAAAAAATGCATTTTGATGAGAAAGTTGGACACGTGACAAGCTCACTTCTCCAGTGTCTGCCTTACATTTACATTAAACTAATACAGAATAAATATGTTGTGCTAATACGCCCCATTACACTTAGTTTTTCTTTCTCCAAACGGAGGCAGTTAAAGCTGATGAATATCCATAGTGGTGATGTATGGAGATGTGTGTGTTCTGACTGCACAGGGCAGTGACCATGATGAGATGATTAGGATAACGAATGTGCGTGTTGTTTCCCATAATAATGAGTGCAGCCCGGCTCATTAGCCAGTTCCTGTTAGCAGCTTAATGAAAGCAGCAAGAAACATAGCCGGCACTGCAGCTATCAGTCATATTCAGTGTGCTGCTGTCACAGCTAGCTGCTGCTGCTAGCGCTGGATGCTAATGGGAAGAAAAAGCATATGGGGTGGACAATAGAATGTTGTTTTACCAAAAAAAATCATCAAAAGCTCATACAAGATCACCACACGTCCCACTGCTTACCAACAATGCGGTGGTGTTGTTGTAGTGCATTTGTGTACGTGTGCATGCTGGATATAGTTATTTTGCATATTGTATATAGTTCTTGTGGGTTTGTGTGTGTGTGCATGCTGTTATATAGTTATTTTGCATGGGGCACTTCAATTTTTAATCCGTCCGTCCATAGGTCAAGACTGCCTCCTGACCAGGTTCCACAGAGGTTTTCCCCAACTCAGACTCAACTCAGACCCCCAAGTATACATGTTTACTCTTGGAAAAAATATTTTGAGCATGACTTTATCAAACGATCTGATTTTGTCTGTATGCAAATGAGCGCATATTTGACGAGTTAGGCCTCATTTGCATATGTAAACATTAAAATACAAAAAACATGCAATACATTTTTTTCTCCTCTTAACATAAGTAATCAACTGTAATCAAGTTATCATGGTGATATCTATTATTTAATTTTTTTACCCTATTCACCTGTGGTGTCTTGACTTTATTGACTTATTATGCTAATTATGCAAATTGCCCAAAATGCAACTTTTAGCAGCCAAGTTAAATTCCATCCATTAGGCCTATAGATGACATTTCTGCAATAAAACTTTAGGGTACTCAACATTTCTGGGTTTACTATTTGGCCTACGGGGATTACGACTAGACTATTAAGGCTTTTATAGTGTTATCAAAAGGGGGTTACAGTGGTGTTAGGGGGTCATCCCTATGTTCCCCGGGTCCTATGTTCCCTGCTCGGGGACCCTTTTTAAGAAAAAAGGCCCTTTGTTCCCTGTTTTTCCCAAAAAGGGTCCTATGTTCCCCTGTAGCAATAGATACCGGGGAGCATATGACCCTTTTTCTGAAGAATCTAGCATTTAAAACTAGGATTGCTCATGTTTGTGTTATTATGTTACAATGTTTTGATGGTTTTACAGTGTTGCCAAAGGGTGTCATAGTTTTTTAGGGCAATACAGTTTTGTTATAGTGTTCTTAGGGCAGTTTAGTAATAGTTTTGTGAGGGAATTATACTATTATACTATCAGTGTTGTTTTAAGGGTTATTTAGTGTCATAAAGTGGGGTTACACAGTGTAGTGTTGTGTTTTTACGTTGTTGTTGCGACAGTGTTTTTTAAGGGATCTAAGCAATGGTATAGGGTTAACACTGTTGTTAAGGTATTGTTACAATGTTGTAAGGTTGAAGTTGTGTTGCCATTAGGATGTTAAGGTGTTGTTAGGCTATTATAGTGTTGGTATAGTGTTACCACTATAGTGTTGACATAAGTGCATTGTCCCAAGTGTGTCATAATGTTGTCACTAAATGTTAATAGTAAGTGATGTTTATAATCATACTCCAGTGTTGTTACGATGCACTGTTAAGGTGTTAATGCAGTGTTTGTGTCCTAGTGATGATATATTTATTATGAAAATGTTTTAAAGAAATGTTCTGAGAAAGTTTTTTGGCCCCTTGCAAACTGAGCATTTTATCCAAGTCTAATCCATTTATTTTTGAATATGAATCTGACACTGTGTGGGTTTTCTCTGATCTTCTTTCTCCGGCTTTCCAGTGTTCCTCTTAAGCATTACATGCACCAGTTTTATTGCTTATATTTGTTCAAAAGAGCTGCAAGATGATAATATCATTAGGTTAACTTTCACCAGCCTATTTTATGATAGTGTATGACTTCAGAGTCTTTAACTTGCAAGTCTGATACCAGGGAGTCCATGCTGTGGTGCAGCCACTTCTTTACTGAAGCTGTACACATTGGTATTTAAAGTAAGAGTGGTTTGGTGTTAATTGAAACACTGCTAATGCAGCTACAATTTCACAGCAGTTGATCAGACACACAACTCAAACACTAAACGCACACACACACACACTCAGACTAATTCACAGCAGTCACACACAGATTGGTTAAGTCGCTGTTAGTCTGCTGTGATTGTCTCACTTCATCGTGGAATCATGAAGTCCCTCTCTAGGAAAGACAACACACACACACACAAACGAACGCACAACACACACACACACACACACACACTCCTGATTGTGGCCTGCGGGGCTCCTCTCCTGATTAATTACAGGCTCTGTGAATTACTGTGGGTGTTTTAGAAAACATTTAACGAGCTGCCAAACTCCCCCGCTGAGCCACCGGCCGGCCTGCTTCCACTCGCCCAAAAAGACGATTGAAAGACATGAAAGAGAGAGAGGAGGGGCGGGTAGAGGGTCACGGAGCTCCTGTAGAGAGGGGGAAGTCTTCACTAATACAGAGGGAGGATTTAAGTCCGTCAATATGTCCACCAGTCCAGCCAAAATCGGGACGTATTTAACCAATCAGAATGAACAAACTGCCAAAACTGTTTCTCTGTGGCTCCGCATCGGATAACCATGTGGAAGCTGAACACAAATAACCTCAGTTTAATTTGAAGTATCATGGAGAGTTGGAGGGGAGAAGAGGGATAAATATCACTTAAGAACACAGTGTTAAATAAAAAGTGTAATATTAAATAGAGGATAAAAGGTAGTGCTCTGTTAGTGGATTCTTATCACATTGGTAACAGTGTAATTTAGGTGGTGGCCTTGGTGGAGGTTTGTGCTCTACTAGTGCACTTCTAGTATGTTTTTGCTTTATTTTCTCTGGAATCATATGAGGTACACATTCACACAACAGCTTTAAATAAGTACAACCATTTGTGTGCACTTCATCTACCACAATGCAATGGGAGGAGACACACAGGAGACACACAGCCAGGCAGAAATGTGCTTTTGGCATGGAAATATGAGACTTTGACAGCAACACCATATGGACTATTCCAAAAGTATTACGTTTTTTAGAATACAATACTTAATTTCATTCATTCATTAATTTCGCTCTCATTCACTTCTACGGACTATTTCGAGTCCAAGGATATTTTGGCTGCCATGGTCAGGGATCGAACCACCTGACCTTCGGCTCAGTGGGTAACCGATCAACGCTCTACCAACTGAGCCCAAAAACAGGTGGGCTACAGCTGCGTAAGACCACTTTATTAGGTACACCTTGCTCGCTAATGGAATGGCTGTGAATGTTTGCATTTGAATACATAAGGAGAACTCCTGGGGAGTTAAATAATGATATTAATAATGTACCAGCCCTTAAAATTCACTTTCATTAGATCCATCTTTGTGCATTTAGTAGAGAGAGAGGATGTAGTGAGTCCAGGGTGTGTTGAGCTTAGCTAAGCACAAAGAATAAGCAGAGGAAACTGCTAGCTCAAACAAAAGTCCCTTTTGTTCCTTCCAACAACTCTAAAGCTGTCCGACTTACACGATTTCATTGAACAGCTGTAGAAACAGAAAAAGAACACACAAATGCTGGTTAAACAGTTAACTTTAGCATCCAGAATTTCTTCATCCTTTCTTTTTTTTTCGTTCTTTCCTCCCTCTGCTATTTCTCCGCTCAAGTTATAAAAAGTGATTTTTAGACAGGCATTTAATCAAGTTGTTGGTGCCTTTGGGGAGGAACTGAGTCACAGTTGGATCTGTTTGATATCACATTGGCCTTGATTTAACCTGCCATATTTGTTTCATATTTCAGTCTGTCTCTGTGTGAGTGTGACAGGGAGCCTGATGACACAGGAGATAAAGCAGAGGCATATAACACTGACGGAGAACATGTAAACCAGAAATGTTAGACAAATACATGATTCTGATTATAACAGAATCTGGTTCGGTGCAGTAATATTTATATCATAACTTCAGATATTGGCTCATGATCATAATATTTAGAAATAAGTTTTTTCTAATTAATTAGTGTGGAATGACAGATTGGCAGATTTACCAAAAAGTAAACAAATGTAGACATAAGCTTTGATGTGCACTGTAAAACAATGCTCGCCTGATGTTGCACAGGTTTATTTTAACTCATGATCTGATGCTTTAAAAACCTTGTGTGAACTCTTATGTCTTGACAGCTCAGTGAGTCATAGCTCCGGTTAAACACTGAATGATTCGCTGAACAAATCTTTTTGTACGTTTCAATGATGGATTCTAGTGATTCAGTACACTGAAAAGTAGCGATTGCCAGTGAAGCTTCATGAACCATTTTCATTGTTTTCTGAGCCCAATAGATGGTGCTCTCTGTTCAACAAAGAGCTGAAAGCACAATCAATCACCATAGCTTCAGACTTTTTCTTTGAACCAATAGCACCATCTAGTGGGCTCAGAAAATAATGAAAATGGTTCATGAGGCTTCGTTGGCACATCACTACTGAAAAGAACTACCATCACCACCACTAGCTTGAACTAATGTATTCTGCTGTGTTGCCAATTCCTCAGTAAGGAAAGTAGCTATTGGCTGTCCTAAAAGTCGCTAAATGACATCATCGCCTAATTTGCATAATTGACCATGTGCATGTAATTGTAATGTAAGCTGTAGGAGAGAGGAATAACATTGTGGGAAAAACAAAAAGTGAGTAAAAAAACACCCTAAATATGTTTGGAACTGCAAATGCACCCAAAAGAGACTGTAAACCAGCCAGTGGCGACTTTGCACATGTGCGATTCATTTGCAGACTGGATGCTGAGGGGTTAACATCTCCTGCTCTGACTGCAGCTGGGAGAGACTGCTGCGGGAGGACTGGGCCGCTTATGAGTGCTTTAGGACCGCTGCTTGGTGTGAAGAGTAAGAACGAGTCTAAGAGTCAAAAAGGCCCCCAGGGATTTACTAGACTCTGGAGTTGATGTATGGTTTTCGTTCGTCGCGACCGGACACGCAACTGTGGCCGCCGTCGCTAACTGTGCACAGCGTGAGCAGCTGATCATAAACAAAGCAGCATGGCTAATTATGCACAGCGTCTCCGCTGATCATAAATATAATGATCCTGAATCAAGTGTTCGGTGCTTGTCGTAAACAAACAGAAATCACTAAGTGAACACTTCCTGCAGCAGCAGCACATACATACTGTACTGCTACAGAGCTAACTGTTAGGCTATTAGCAATTTGCAGACTGGACGCTAAGGGGTTAACATCCCCTCCGGCTCTGCAGCTGGGAGAGACTGCTGAAGGAGGACTGTGCTGCTTCGACTCGTTCTTACTCTTCTTAACCCGCGGCTCGTTAAGTAGAGTAAGAACGAGTCTCCAAAAGTCTCCAATAACACCAGAAAAAGACACTAGATTTGTCGCTAGTCGCTTTTCTGAAAAAAATAGTCGCTAAGGGGTCTGAATAGTCTGTATATATAACAACAAAGTCACTAAGTTGGCTACACTGACTGTATATACTCCTTGATTAATTTTCCTTGTGATTCCCCAAATGTGTTCCACCATGAATCCCATAACATCAGGTGCCCTAATGAGGATCTTTATAGGGCAGCAGATTAATGCAGTGGTCTTCATTTCTCCATCCAGTTTTCCCTCTGGATCTGTCTTTCTTTCTCAGTACTCAGTACCCACCTCCCTCCGTTAATCAGCGTGTCTTTAGCAACTGTCCACATGTTACAGATTAAAGTGTCGCCGGCTCTTCGGTCACGTATGTTCAGACTGCTTAATCTGCCGAGCATGCTGCTGCTGTTCATTTCTGTCTGCCTGATCGCAGGTTTTTAATGTCGCCCCTGTAGACAAATCAAATCATCTTGACCGATCCTTTGTCTCTTAAGCTTTATAATCCAGGATTTGAACTCAATCAAGTCATAGCCGGGGAAAAAAAGGACTTAACGTGACTTTGAAGCACGACCTGACCCTGACAGGAGCAACCCGCTCTGTGTTTACTACCCATCATGCACCGTTTGAGCTTAGAGTCATTATCAAATATCACTCACCGTGTGTGACCTTGTGGAGGAACGTCTTCTCCAGCTCGTCCTCGAAAAGAACACATGAAAATGAAAAGTGTTGAGGTGATCAGTTACAGACATCTGTTCATTCTTACCATCTGTTGTTGTCTCTCTTGGTGCTGAAGATTGTTTCTGGATGTTTGGGAGGAATCTTGAGAGGCTCCCATTCTCTCTCGCTGTCAATTTCATTTGTGTTTGCTGCTCTTAATCCTGCCATCTGTGTGTTCTTTTTGTCTGGGAATTGATATTATGTAAAATCGCACTCACTGCTGGTTGGAGGTGAGTTAGAACTGAAGGTTATCGGTTTAGGCACAATCTGTTGTTGTGATTTTACACTGCAGTGATTTCTGTTTCCTCCAGGGTAAGAACGAGTCTAAGAGTCAAAAAGGCCCCCAAGGATTTACTAGACTCCGGATGTATGGTTTTCGATGGTCGCGACGGTACACGCAACTGTGGCCGCCGTCGCTAACTTTGCTCAGCGTCCGCAGCTGACCATAAACAAAGCAGCATGGCTAATTATGCATAGCGTCCACTGGTCATAAACATAGTGATCCTGAATTAAGTGTTCAGTGCTTGTTGTAAACAAAGAGAGATCACTAAGTGAACACCTCCTGCAGCAGCAGCACATACACACTGTACTGCTACAGAGCTGACTGTTAGCCTATTAGCAATTTGCAGACTGGATGCTAAGGGGTTAAAATCCTCTCCGGCTCTGCAGCTCGGAGAGACTGCTGCAGGAAGACTGTGCTGCTTCGACTCGTTCTTACTCTTCTTAACCCGCGGCTCATTAAGTACAGTGAGTTCGAGTCTCCAAAAGTCTCCAATAACACCAGAAAAAGTCGCTAGATTTGTCGGTAGTCGCCTTTTTGAAAAAATAGTTGCTAGAGGGGTCTGAATAGTCTCTAAATATAGCAACAAAGGCACTAAGTTGGCTACTGAAGGTTATCGGTTTAGGCACAATCTGTTGTGATTTTACACTGCAGTGGTTTCTGTTTCCTCCAGGCTGCAGTTTGTATCCACATTCAGCAGTTGTTTGACCTCTGACCTCGCTCTGCTCTCTCTCAGCCCGTGTTGGTTTCGTCCTCTCTATAATGTCACAGTCTGTCAGTGTCCCCCTTTCCTGCCTGTTTGTCTTGTCGGCAGCCATTACCTGTTCGTCCGGGCCGACAGCTCCAGCTGGGACGGACAGGTGAGGTCGTCATCGGGGTGTCTCGGCCCAGCTGCGTCTCTCAGCGGGAACACAACTCTACTGATCTGACAGGATTTGGGTCGTGGCTGTCGAACAGCGAGGGTCATGCCGAGTTAATTACACGTTAAAAAGATCCACTATGGCATTCTGCAGTGACGACCACTGCTGTCCAATAAAGTGCTGCTACTGCAACCAGCTGGACGTCTGTCTTCCTGCTGTGAGCTGCAGCTGAGGAAGAAACACCCAAAACACAAGCTGTCCTTCGTTTTACTTGTCCAGACTGCAGAGAACAATCAGTCAGAGAAGTTTTTATTAGTGGTGCAAATCCAAATGACAGCAGAGAAAATAACAGCCTCAATAGAGACAGCTAAAGAGAGTGTGAAGCACTTCAACCCTTCAAATCTATTTTTGGTGGACTGTTTTATAATGTATCAATTACTGACTACATGGTGTATGGAGTGGTGATGAAGACAGTTATTTTTTCCCCAGCCACCAGGCTTTATCCTCGTCATGTCAGCAAGGTCTGATTAGTTCAAATTTATTTTTTTATTTAGCCAGACTAAAGACTAAAAAGACTAAACAACCATATCAGCTAATACATCAGTATTTACCACAGACACAAACACACACACGCACGCACACACACACACACACACACACACACACACACACTAAACTGTGTTTTTCTTTCTTTCTTCCTCTTATTTTGTATTTTGAGCAGGTTCTGCTGCTGCATGCTCTTTCAAAATAAAAGACCGAAACAAAAACACACCAAAAAATTCAAAACACATATTTAGGCAATATTGACGTGGTTAACTAAAAAAATGTTCATATACTCCGCACATTATTGACCTAAAGTTATTAAATAACCCTTTCACACACATCCTGACTTTTACCCATGGTCAATTTGTAGTTAAAATGTTGTCATGTCTATATGGAATAAAAATATTTAGTGTCTGAATAGTGTATTGTTTATGGATTATGTTGGGTTTTTTGGTTCAGGTTTTTGTTAATCAGCATCTGAAGAGAAAGTAGGGATGTGTGTGTGCCTCCTCATATTTTACTATTTCCAATAATAATAATAAAAAAAAAAACATTCTTATATTCATATTTTGTGTGGCAATATTCATGGCCGCCAAGTATCGATATTTAAGAATATACTGGAGAAACTGGTTTTATATGAAACTAGAAGATTTAAGGAATCTATAGGCACCATGTGTGTTTAGTTTATTCAGTGGTTAAATGAGCCCTGGCTTGAGAAATTAAACCACTGCTTTCATAATTGCATCAATAATAATAATAATCTAATAGTATATTTGACAATCTGAGTGGGGCCAATCAGCATAACGAGTACTTTTACTTTTGATACTTTAAGCACATTTTGATGCTGATACTTTTGTACTTTTACTTCAGTAAGTTTTGACTGCAGGAGTTTTATTTGCCAACCTTGAGACCTTAAAAAATAAGGATTCTAGGACCTTCATGGGGCTCTAGGGTCCTTGAGTAATAGAAATGAGAATAAATTTGAACCCACTTTACTAGAGGGGTTTTATTTAAGACTGAATACATATTAATTGCCTGCAGAAGACCTCTATCTGACACTTATTAGCTGTAAAACAATGTGATTGTAGCTTTTAGACTAACCTCATCACAAGTTCAAATGTATTTCAATATCAGGGGAAATTTATATTTTGACGATTTTTTTCAAAGGGTACATTAGACTGCTCTTAGAACAAAATGTGGGGATGTGGGATAGTGTTGGGCTTACCTTAAACTATTTGAGTTGAGTTCTCTCTAGTGATGTACCAATGAAGCCTCATGAACCATTGTCATTATTGTATGAGTCCACTAGATGGTGCTATTGGTTTAGAGTAAAAGGCTTAAGTAATAGTAATAGAGTGTGCTTTCAGCTCTTTGTAGAACAGAGAGCGCCATCTAGTGGTCTCAGAAAATAATGAAAATGGTTCATGAGGCTTCACTGGTTGGTACATCACTAGTTCTCTCACATGTGAATGGCTTTGTAATCCAGAAACATGTCCTTCAAGGAATGTTATTTTTGCCAATAACATGGCCAATTTTGAGGGAGGAACCCAGGAGTGGGGAATGAAATCGGGAGTCGTTTTGGGAAGTTGTCGAAATAACGCTGTAAAGTTTGGCTT
Source organism: Centropristis striata (assembly GCF_030273125.1). Taxonomy (NCBI): domain Eukaryota; kingdom Metazoa; phylum Chordata; class Actinopteri; order Perciformes; family Serranidae; genus Centropristis; species Centropristis striata. Next base: position 25,675,555 of record NC_081535.1, read on the forward strand.
TTTTTATGTTTCATTCAAAAGAATTTAGAACAGCGAAGCTTAAAGTTTTTGAAAGTTTGATATAATGCTGCAGTTGTTGTCGTCATACATGTTTGATAAAATCGTATCGTAGGGCCTCGACTGATTTACATCTCTAGCAGTTGACACTCCTCGCCTTCTGTCTCAGTTATTTCTGTCAGAGCTGCTGTCACTCATCAATCTGTTCCTGCTTGAGCTCCCGCCCCAACAGCCAATCACATTAAGGGAAAAGTGGCTAGATGAATTAACAACCAGTTATAGGCCTATGTATTAAAATAAACCGTTTAAATTTAACTTTCAAAGCTGAACTAAACATGTTAATGGTGAACAGAAGAGATCAAAACAGATAAGACTAGTTGGATAAAAGTTAACTTTATATAGTTAACTTTATATATTATGTATATATATATATATATATATATATATGTGTGTGTGTATATATATGTATATGTACATATATATGTATATATATACATGTATGTATATATATATATATATATATATATATATATTGCGATTAAAAAAACCCAAAAAACTTTAAATTCATCATGTTTTTTATATTAAATATGACCTGAAAAAAGTCACTAAAGCTGTCAGCTAAATGTAGTGGAGTAGAAGTATGAAGTTGCATAAAATGGAAATACTCAAGTAAAGTACAAGTACCTCAAAAATGTACTTCCACCACTTACAGTTACATCCACCACTGTTCTTACCAAATAAAACTTAATCTACTTATAAAAAACAGCACATTTAAAAAAGGCATTCTAGTCTTTAAGTGGTCACTGATCCTGTAGCCATTTCTCTCTCTTTCTCTCTCTTTGTGATGAAAAATTATTTTACCTCAATTTTGTTCAGAAATGAAGGTTAGGCTTAGTTATTTTCCTTTTCAGTGTGGGTCAGAGGAACAGTAAGTGAGCATGTTAGATCTTAGAATGAATTATCATAAAGGCTTGTTTTTCCCTTTCACCCTAAGCGCTAATTTCACATTCAGTGTATTTTCATAATTACCCATGTAGGACCAAACAAACAACACACTGGTGTTTTATCTATCTCGGGGACACCATTAGTTTCTCCCTTGTTGTTCTATAAACCTGTCCCACTCACAGATCCTCCCCTGCTTCTACTTCCACATCTTAATTTAAAGATTTATTACTGTTCGCATTTGTTTTGTGCTCGCTCAGTACTTCTGTTGGAAATAGATATAACAAAAAAAGTGCAGAGAGAGAAAGAGCAGCAGTGTGAACAGTTTGAGTCCTGTAATGAGGAGTTTTCGACTCTGCTGAAACACGAAGCGGCAGAGTGCCTCAGTGTGATACAGAAATTGTTTCCAGAGGACTTTTTCACTGACGAGCACAAATAGAGTTCTCTCAGCTGCAGGAAAAACAACACAAAAAGCCTTTTCAGCCAGTTGATTGGCAAACAAGCCAAACAGTTAAGGCAGTCTACTACATGTGGTGGTGGAGAGTAACATACAGCTTCACATTCAATATATGTCCCATTCTACTTTAATATAGAGATGTTACATGTTTGACTCCACTCCACTTCATTGATTAGGTATTTAAAATAAGCTTGCCTTGGACAGTTACAACCAAAGGTGGAAGAAGTATTCTGATCCTTTACTTAAGTAAAAGTACTAATACCACACTGTGACATTACTCCACTACAGTAAAAGGCCTGCATTCAAAACTTACTGAAGATAAAGTACAAAAGTATCAGAAAATGTACTCAGTAAGTATCGAAAGCAAAAGTACTCATTTTTACCACTCAGATTGATTTATATATTCCAAATATATTACTGCATTATTTATATTGATGCATTTATGTAAGCAGCGTTTCAGTTTTGTAAAGAAAGGTACATTGAACTGCCTAATATACTGTTATGAGGTTTAATTAAAAACACGAGTCTTATGATTTTATATATATATATATACATACATACATTTCCTCAAGTAGTGCACTTAAGTATAGTTTTGAGGTACTTGTACTTTACTTGAGTATTTCTATTCTATGTAACTTTTTACTTCTACTCCTCTACATTTAGAGGCAAATATTGTCTTCTTACTCCACTACATTTAGCTGACAGCTTTAGTTACTTTTCAGGTCAAGATTTAACATACAAAATACATTTAAAGTGATGAGACTTTTTTTTTTTTTATAAATTAAAGCACATAACAATATATAAAGTAATTAAAATGAGCCCTATGTTGGCAACAGTAAAACACTGCTTACATAAAAGAATCAATAATAATAATCTAATAATATATTAACTATTTAACAATCTGAGTGGGTCCATTCTGCATAATGAGTACATTTGATGCTGATACTTTTGTACTTTTACTTCAGTAAGTTTTGAACAAGGTTATGATAGTTTTGGATTTTTTCATTAGTTTTAGTTTTCATTTCGTTGAGATTTTTTGTTTTCAAATTCAGTAAGTTTTAATTAGCTTTTAGTTTTTTGGAAAATGCTCAGTTTTATTTGAGTTTTTATTAGTTTTATTGTTAGTTTTAGTTTTTTGTAATGGGGTATTTGTTGGGCGCCAGATTTAAAAAAGTCACAGTAAATGTTTCCTTTATTTCCTTTGTCTGATCCATCTCAGCCCCAATAAGTTTATTAAGTAATAAAACCAGATAGATGAAATAGATTTCATATCAACCAAAAAGGTTTACTCATGAAAAAAGTTGACAAAGATTAAAACAAAGGACATTTTCACTATATATTTAGTTAGTTTTAGTTAGTTTTGTAACCTCACAATACAGTTTCAGTTAGTTATCGTTTTTTAAAAAACTCTCGTTTTTATTTTTATTTCAGTTATTGAAAATATTTTCAATTCTATTTTTTGTTAACTATAATAATCTTGGTTTTGAATGCAGGACTTTTACTTGTAGTGGATTAATTTCACAGTGTGGTATTAGTACTTTTACTTTAATAAGGGATCTAGATACTTCTTCCACCCCTGCATGGTCCACATATTATATAAATGAAATGTTAGCAATACAAATATCTTTCTAACAGCCGACCACTACAGAACTGGTGTGCTTTGGGCGTCCGGAGCTGCTAACAGAAATGTTAGCCCTTCACTCTTGAGTGATTGGGGCTTTACATCCCCTTAACTATTTCAGACACCATGTCCACACAGTGAATGATAAGGTGTGTGTGTGTGTAGTGAGTCTCCATGGATGCACTTAATGACAGATAATTGGTGGTTAAGTGCAGATATAAAGAGGCTGCTAACGAGTTTCTGTTCACACAAAGAGACTTTAACTGAGACTCTCTCTGCATGTGTGCGTGCATGTGGGTAAAGCTGTAGCTGTGTGTGTGTGTGTGTGTGTGGGAGTGTGAATGTCCTTCACTTGGTTCTATCATCACACACACAGCAGATGTTCACTGAAATGAACGATGGAGCTGATTTCCATTTGAATGCTGAGTGGAAGTTATTATGGTGCAGCTATAGAGAGGGAGCATCACTGATACCGTGTGTGTGTGTGTGTGTGTGTGTGTGTAGAGAGAGAGGGAGAGAGACTGAAAGTCCCAACAGCACATTATTTCCTTAAATTGTCTTTGTTTTTATCAGATTGCATTAACTTTTGTATTATAAAACCCAGATAATCCAGGTGTGAGTGTGTATCCAGACGCTCTGACTCGTCTTGTGTCTGGTGGAGGTCAGCTGGTTGTTGATAGTGTCTCATTACCATACGAATAGCTGCTCTCAGCTGTTTCCAGTAGGAAGTGTAGAGTTGTATTAACACAGCATCCTGCCTGTTGTCCTGCCCATCACAAAGAGTGGCTTGAAAACAGGCTTTTGTTAACACGTCTCCTCAGATGACCAGGTAATCAGTGTTTAACTCGCAGCTCTGCAGAAAAAGACATCCAAACAATCAGCGGACTCTCGGGGAATTCCCCAAACACAACACAGGCTGCTGGGTAATGGGCTGCAGATTGGTCGCCGTCCATAGTAAAGAGGGAGAGTGTTGAAAAAGGAAGAAAGACACAGCTGCTCCTTTTCACCTTTCTCTGACTTTTGAGGAAACTTTACAGACAGGAAAGGTCACGTCAAGCAAAACAGTTGTGACACCCATGAAAACAGAGGAGATTATTTAGGACTCGAATAATAACGTGTTAGGGAAACAGATTATGAGCTTGTGTGTGACTAAGTGCCACAGTTACACAATAATCAAATAGTCCTGAGGAATAAAAAATCTTGTGAAATGTATTTTGACTGAGGAGGCAAAGAGACACTCAACATACAACTTTTGTCCTGTCCTCTTCACACGCCTTGTGTGAATTGACAGGTAGATAAACTCCATCCCCAATGACTACACGGACAAAGAGGCCTTAAGTTGACTTCTTTAATGCACTGCAAAAAAGCCAACTTGTATTTTTTGGCCTAAAACAGTGATTTAACTTGGTAAAACTTGGAAATATAAATTAATGACATTTAGGGCAATAATGTAAGTTAGCACAACAAAGGAAGCCAGTTGTCTGCTCAAAAACAAGTTTTTGAGTTGTTGTTACTTATATCTTTAAGTTGGGGTTCACAACAAGGGACAATAGTTCTGCTAACTCTTATTTCTTTGTTGTGAAATTCGGTCATTAGCGAAAGCTAGCAGCTAACTGATGCTAGCCACGCTGCTTGTTACAGCTACAAGAGTAGCCATTAGCGTATCAATGCTAACTCAAAATCGTGGTCACAACATTAGCTGACATTTCATAGCGGCTTTACAATCGTGCCAGAGAAATTCAGAGTTGAACAAACTCAAAAACATAACTTAAAATATTTAGTTTAAGTGTCCAACTTAAAATTTTATGTAAGTTTGTTGCCTTGAAATTTTGAGTTCACCCGACTTTTCTTTTTTTGCGGTGTGCAGCAACTGGCAGTAGGGTAAAACTGACAGAAAGAAAAACATACAGTAAAAAACTGTTCAGATTTTCATTGTGTGTGAGATTAAACATATCACATGTCATACAAAATATTACACAAGATATACAAATATGACCTAAATGTACATTTAAATCTATAAATGTGATATAACTGTATTCAAAGTTACTACAAAACGTATCTAAAACAAAAGACAGGCTATTGGTAAGTATATTGCTACATACAATGTGTCTGTATGCACATTTTATTCACTTAAAGCTAGCTAGCCAGAACATGTGGTTGACATGAATTTACTATCTGTACATTTATCCGTTAAATATGAAAAATCCGTAAAAATATGCATAAACATCAATAAATGAGAAACTAAAGGGTTGCTTTCACATACCGACGATGATGTCCGATGAAAAAGGCATGAACTTTCCCTCTGCTCTGACATGGAGAACTGCCTAGACACTTACTGATGATGTCATCAACTAGAGACACAGATTACCAGTGCTGTGTTCCAATACCCATACTTCCATGAGTACACTTAAACGCAGTACACTTTCCGCACTTACTAAGTACGCAGATTTCAGCAGGTGAGTGTTGTTCCAAATCTAATACTCCGTGGTGCACTTACCAGAAATGACGCTTGCGACAGCCGCCGCGGCTCGTCACCCGCAAAAAACTTCCGGCTTTGAACGGCGAAAAAAGGATCCTTTGTGTTGTTTAATCTTTACTTCTAAAATCCGGCAATATGGCTCCATTAACGCAGCAAATGTGGAGAATGCGCCGGCGTCATCGGCCGCCATTATAAACATTTTTTTCGAGCTGAGCGGCTCTGCCTGGCTCCGCCTCTTCCGCTACGTAGACAAGATGGCGGCCGTTGAGTGCGTATAGTGTACATCGTTCCACACTCAGCATTTTGACCGTTATGAGGGCAACATCCGGGTCCTTTAGGTACACTTCTTTTCACCGCGATCGGAATCGGAACACCCTGCGTACTCAAACTAAGTATAGTAAGTACGGGAAGTATGGGTATTGGAACACAGCACCACACTAAATGACTGCTATACAAAACCACCAGAATTTCTAAACCACATTAAAAATGTAAGGCCTCTAGAATGAAGCCCGCTTTAAACAGCTTAGGTTGGTTATTTGATTTTTCCTCTTTTGGGGGGATTTTTCATGCTGTAGTAACAGAGAATGGAAGAGTGAGACCATAGACTGTATAAATAATGGACGTAGTTACCGTGATGTCACCCATTGGTTTGTTGGTCGTTTGAGGCGGCGAGTTAAGCGGTACACTCGTCAGATCTGTTCTCTGTGTTGTCCTGTGGTGTTCAGTGTCTCAGACTAATTCCTGGACACGTGTAGTAGCCGCTGTTGTTTGTGTATCACTGTGGTGAAGCTGCAGCAGCTCAGAGTTTAATGGAAATCGTTAGCTCTTAATTAGAGCATTACTGCAGTGATAAAGTTACACCAGCAGATAATGATGTATCGATGAGAGGCTCACATACGCAACTCACCTCCTCCACTAACTTTTCACCCCTCTTCTCTCTCTCACTTTCCATTCCTTTTCATTTGTTCATCCATCTATTTTCCGATATGCTCTCCATTTTTGTTGCTTAATCTCCTCCACTTTTTCTCTGCCTGTTTTCTCTATCCTTTCATTTATTTTCTCGTATCTCTCCATCTTCCTTCTCTTCTTTTTCTCCGTCTTCTTCCTCTCCTTTTTCTTTCTGATGTCTTTCACTTTGTCTTTTATAATTTTTCATCTTGTTTTCCCTGTCTTTCCCCTTGTACGAGTCTGTCTCCATTTCTGTCTTCTCTCTGTCTTCCTTCTCTTTTCCACTTTCTCCATCATTTCTTTTCTAGCTTTTTCTTGATTTTTTTGTTCCTTCCTTCATCCTATGTTCCTTTGTTCCTTTCTTTGTTCCTTTGTTCCTTCCTTCCTTCCCTCCTTCCCACCTTCCCTCCTCCTACTTTCCCTCCTTCCTTTCTTCCTTCTTTCCGTCCTTCCTTCGTTTGTTAGTTTGTTCATTCATTCCTTTGTTCCTTCCTTCTTTTCTTCCTTCATCCTTCCTCGCTTCCTTCCTTCCTTCCATCCTTCCTTCCTCATTTCTTTTATCACTTTATCACTTTATTTATTTTTTGCTTCTTTCTTTCTTTCTTTCTTTCTTCCTTTCTTCCTTCCTTTCTTCCTGTCTTCCTTCCTTCCTGTCTTCCGTCCTTCCCTCCTTTGTTTTTCCAATTTCTCCTTCCTCATTTCTTTTCTCCTTTCTCTTTCCTTTTTGCCTATTCTTCCTTGTCTCTTCTTTCCCTCCTTTCTTCCTTCCTCCTCCCCTCCTTCTGTCCCTTCATCTTCAGATACACTCATCGATCACATGGCTGTAATGTCCTGGTGTCCACATGCTTTTGGCCCTGTGCCATTGTATGTGTGTATTGTGTGTGTGTGTGTGTGTGTTGACAGCTCCAGGACGTCTGTGGGTGTGTTTGCAGACAGGGAGTGTGTTTGTTGTCGTCGTGGAGCGCTGACAGCGTCACTGCGGCGCTCGGTGCTTCACGAGGCCCTTCAGGCTTCGTCCTCGTCTCTGTTGAGGCTCAAAATGGCTTCTGCCTCACATCTGAGCTCTGTGAGCTGCCGCCGCATTGTCACAGAGACGCTCAGTGACAACAGGCTGAAACGTGGCAGCACCTCGCTGCCTCACCCTCCTTCCTTCCTCTTTACAACGTTCTGTCGACACTCTATCAGCTTCCAGCCCAGTGTTTGAGGCTGTCTGCTGCTCCAATCACTTCATATATCAGCTGCTGAAACTGCTGTCACTGTTCACACTGAATACAGTCTGCTGCTTCGCTAAGAAATATTTATTTTTTTGCCATTTTGCCATTTTGCCAGGTTCAAAGGAACCTTTTTTTTTAAAATGCAAAAAATTGCTTTCTCACTGAGAGTTAGATGAAATGACTGGACTATTTTCTGGCTGGGAGCAGTGGTTTCCTGAGCTGGTTACCTTGCAAGCTTTGCAATTTTTAATCTCATAAATCTGCAATTTCTTTTCTCATAGATTTGCCACTTTCATCTCATGAATCTGCAGATTTTCTTGTAGATTTGCCACTTTTAATCTAATAAATCTGTAACTTTTTACTCACAGATTTGCCACTTTTAATCTAATAAATCTGACTTTTCTCATAGATTTGCCACTTTAATCTAAAAAATCTGCATCTTTTTCTTGTAGATTTGGCACTTTTGATCTCATAAATCTGACTTTTTTTCCTAGATTTGCCACTTTTAATTTAATAAATCTGCAACTTTTTTCTCATAGATTTGCCACATTAATCCCACAAATCAGCAGTTTTTTTCCCTAGATGTGCCACTTTTAATCTCATAAATCTGCAACTTTCTTTCCTAGATTTGTCACTTTTAATCTCATAAATCTGCAATTTTTTCTCGTAGATTTGCCACAATCTTCCTCAAAATATTAACCCCTCCCCTGGGTCCATATTTATATATATTATTTTCATACTTGGCCCTAATACGCCGTGGTAAAAAACGGCTTATAATATTACAGAAAATGAATAAAATATACATTCCGGATATTGTTACAAACCAAACTGCTGGTAAAAGATCAGATTTAGCATGGAGTGAGAGAAGATGCTGTGAGTTATTCAGAGGGGAGGGTCAACAAGAGGCTTTCTGAGGATTACACAGGAGGAGGCCTTGGATGTAAATCTGGCACAACAACGTTGTGAAGGTGCACTGAGCAGGGTGTCAGCTCAGTTATCAGTCCAGTTCCTCTTCAGGTTCAAACACTCCTCTGTTGTTCATGTGTCGTGTTCTTCTGTGCATTTCTCCAGTGCCTCCTCAGTTCCTGAACTACCCGACCAACACGTACGCCTACGAGTCCACGGACATCGAGCTGGAGTGTGCTGTGACAGGAAATCCACCGCCGACTGTCCGCTGGATGAAGAACGGAGAGGAAGTCATCCCCAGCGACTACTTCCAGATAGTGGTGAGTCACACAGAGGACAATTGGGAATCACTATTTTATATATAAGATCTAACTGTACTTTATTAAACCTGAAGAACTGTGAACAAGTTAGAAATATGTGAACAAAAGTGGGCAGTCTGTGGCCTAGAGGTTAGGAATAGGGTTTGCAACTGGTGAGTTGCCGGTTCAAATCCCGGTACTGACAGGTCTAGGACTGAAGTGCCCTTGAGCAAGGCACCTAACCCTCCTGCACATGCTCCTTGCATGGTGTTTTCACTTGTGTGTAAAAAGCATAGGTTAAATGCAGAGGTTGAATTTCCCCATTGTGGGATTAATAAAGTAATCTTCTTCTATTTCATTTATCCTTTTGCCATTTTTGAATTATTTTATAAAAATCCTAAAATGTTCTTACATTAAAAATGTTCATGAGCCTAAATACAAAGCCACTCAGATAATAAACAGTCAACAAGTATTCTGCTGTTTTATTAACCTGTGAACTCTTATGTTTTCTTTGAAAGATCGCCAGAAATACACAGTCTGTTGTAGAATTAAATTGTAAAAACAAACATTATTGTAGGAGTTTGAACTTTCCAACAGTCCTTAAACGGATCGCAGGTTACAAAAGTAACTAAAACAAAGCTTTAAATTGTGATATTTCTGTTAAAATCACTTTATTTATTTTAAAAGTTTGGGATAACAAACGGCCAAGCTGTCAGACAAACTGACAAATATTCTCTCAAAATCTGTTTACACAGAGCTGAGAGGAGAGGACAGGAGAGGTTTGAAAAATGCAAAAAGTTAAATATGTATAACATATGGAGACTCAATTTTTATTCATATTCATCACACTTTAAAAATAATTTATCAGAGAAATTCAACAGCAGAATAGAGCACAATTATTGTGCTGCAGAAGTTGGTAGTGAGCTTAAAAGAGTGTTTAGCTGGATATTATAACGCAAGTGCAATGGTTTGAAATGTTTGAAAGGCAACACAGCTGAATACAAAATGTTTAGAGGCTATGAATAAAATACATTTGAAGAATAACAAGTAGCTGTTTATACAAACCATAACTTAGAAGAGAATATATCACTTCTTGAAAGAGTGAACAGTATTTTATATTTGGCACACAGACAAAAAGTTGGTTTTTAAATAATAGCAAAGAATTGTCCAAAATCAATTCAGTGTTTTTCATTTTTTATGGTACAGGACTTTTAGACTTTTATATATATATATTATATATTGCAGTGAAATCCAAGGCCACAGTGAGTAAAATGTAAAAGAAAAAAAAGGGCACTTTAATTCAGAGGGTTTATATAACTACAGTAAGGTGCCTTTATATTCAATTTTCCCATTTTTATTAAGTAACTTAATCATATTTTATGCAGTCTGGCTGCCCCCATTATCATTCTGGGAAGAGTGATAATAAACTCTCCAGCTTGTTTGAATTTCTTTAAACCAATCACAGAATTCCATCTGAGATAGATGACAGGCTTATACATTCAGTGAGTCAGGCCGGAGCGATGGAGTGATGGAATTAAATACTAAATGAAAATATTTATGTTGACATCTGACATCATGAAATCCAATAATCTGGATATAATCTGTTATCCTATAATCTACTAACACACATAGTGGGCTGAGCCAGACCTTGGTGTAGATTTGAAAGCTCTCACTGACGTGCTGTATATGTGTGTGTGTGTGTGTGTTCTTCAGGACGGCAGCAACCTGCAGATTTTGGGTTTGGTGAAGTCGGATGAAGGATTTTATCAGTGTGTAGCTGAAAACTCAGCCGGCAGCTCGCAGGCGATGGCTCAGCTGCTGCTGCGAGAGCCAGGTAGGCACAAACACACGCACACGCACACGCACGCACACACACACACACACACACACACACACACACTCACAGCTAATACATGTGGTGTTCCTCTTGGTTCTCATTGAGAAAAACAACCTGCCGTCTCCACCTGTTGTGCTCATTTCCTCTCTGACCTCGCTGTATTTTCTGTAACATCACATCCGCACATCAATTTGCAACATTCTGTGGTCAGCTCGATACTTTTTTTTCCCGATCTTTTCCCATATTGTGTTGCACTATAATCTCAGCAATTTTCTGTTGTGTGAAATTCAGTTTATGAACAAAGACTGGGTTACTCAGGTCTAAACTTCTGTTCGATTCTCAGCGAGTTTCATTACATTACATTACATGTCATTTAGCTGATGCTTTTGTCCAAAGTGACTTATTTTATCCAATAAGTGCATTAAACCTGATGGTACTAGCCTTAGACCACAGGAATCAAGTAAGTACATCACTTTAAGAGCTAACTGTCATCGCTACAGGAGTGCTTTACTTTATAGAAGAAAAGAAGAAGAGCATTTTTTTTTTAAAGGTTGTTTAGGTCAGTGGTTCCCAACCTTTTTCTTGAGGGACCCACATATTTACCATTGTAAACTTTAGAGATATTCAGCATTTTCGTCTCCCTGATGCCATTTTTCCATTAGCTTTGTTTCTGTTGCTAGGTGAGGTTACTGCTAGGTGAGGTTACCTCTAGGTGAGGTTACCACTAGGTGAGGTTACCACTAGGTGAGGTTACCTGTGTATACTGCAGGAGGGATGTTACACATGTCCTTCTTCTCGCGATATAACCTTTATTTTTAAACTTCTCTATAGTGATTTTTCTATTTAAATAAATGAATAAATGTTTAATGTAGCCCTTATTTAGTTGTTTTTGTCCCACTAATGAATTAAATGCTGACTCATCTATATCTAACACATTAGATTTATTATATCCCTTAAAATCAAGAGGGCTTTGCGACCCCCCGTGGATCTTTGGCGCCCCCCCTGGGGGGGTTGGGCCCCCCTGTTGGGAATCACTACTTTAGGTGACCAAGGTATTGTTGAAGAGGTAGGTCTCCAGCCTGTGGTGGAAGACGTTGAGGGACAGTTGGTTGTCGAGAGTCACGCCAAGGTTTTTAGCGGTGGAGACAACCACTGTGTTCTGGACAGTGATGTGGAGGTCAGTGGTGGGAGAGCCCTTCTCTGGGAGGTAAAGTAGCTCAGGCTTACCCAGGTTGAGCTTGAGGGTTTTAACCCTCTGGGGTCTGAGCCTATTTTGGCCCTTTTTGAATACTTTTGACAATTATTTTCTCACTTTAACCTACTTGATCAACATATTGAGCTCAAAAATCATGAAATCTTAGTTGAAAATGTATACTATTTACTACAATAAAAAACACAAATATGCTCAATGAACTGTTTTGGAACTTGAAAGTGTAAACATAGGATGCAAAAATTAACATGTATAAAGGTAAACATTTTAATATAATGAAACTATATACAAAAAAGTCCCATAAAAACATGTATATTTATAGGGTTTTTTCCTTGTTAGCTGCAACTCTTCAAAACAAACTATGTGCGAAATTACACAGAGAGCTACACCAACGCTCAAATATGTATGTACTATCAAATTAAAACTATCATATCTTTGGTTTTACATGACCTAGGAATGTCAAACAAACAATAGGAGAAAGTTCCAAGTCTGTATTTTGGGGTGAAGGTGATAGCAGCGCTCCATGTGACCTATTTTTTCGGTTAAACATCACATGATCTGATCAGGACGCCACCCTCATAGACCCCAGAGGGTTAACAATCTTCCGTTCATCACCATACACATAAAAACATTTAGCCGCTGCTGATTATGCATCTATAATTCTGTACAAGTGGTGAATTACCTGTTATGTGATGCACATTCAGATAGTCCTTGTGTTCTGACAGCAGAGACAATTTATAATATCCAAGCTGACAGCTATAATGACAAAGTGTAGCAGTTTAATCAAGGCAGAGATAAAAGAAACTGCACAAACAGCTGTTTTTTTATTATACACAGTCGTTTGGAATCTGTTCCTATTGAATATTAATGAATAAATTGCAATGTACATGAGCAATCAGACAGTTATGGGAACAATCTGGCTTCAAGCTGAAACGCATATTTCCTCAAATGATAAATAGCCCGGCAGCTGTCAATACTGAAAATAAATAAATAAAGCCAATTGCACATTTTTTTTGCATAAAGTAATTAATTTATGTGCATGTAATGCATTTAAAATAGCAATAAAATGTTTTATGCATTTTAGGCTTTCATAAATATTATTTATGATCTGATGATTTGAGAAATATTGGATGATAGAGTCACATATGACACACTGTAATTAATAGTTACGGAGGTCACAATACATGTTAAGTTACATAAGTCATACTTGAGTTATTGAAGTCATATTTGCAAGTTGATTAAGTAATAATTACAAGTAAATATACAGATTTCATCTTTATGATTAGCTTGAGTGATAACTACAAGTTAAGTTACATCAAAATGACAAGATATTGAAGTCATAGTCATCAATTTGTGCTTTTAATCTGGTTGCAAGAAGTCGTATGTATAGAAGTCTATGAGAAAATGTTTGCTTAATTTCTTTCAGTAAACCATAGTGAAAGATACTAGATATATGGAAGATGGTGCATAACAAGCTTTGTTCTTGTTTGAATATATTGTCAACGTGAAGAATAATAAATCTATATTTTCTTTTTGTCGCATTAGATATTCACATAACTAAACGTCGGATATTAGTAAGCTTGGACGTTCAGAGATGGTTTTGAAGCAGTCTCACGTGACTTTGGATTCAGCTGCCAGATCTCCAGAGTGAGTTGCTGAGACAGTGACAGGTCTCGAAAAAAGGTTATTTTTGTCTGAAAGATGCCATTTTTGTGTTAAAATCTTCAGAAGACTATGAAAAATAGGACCAATATTCACTTCTGGTAACTTTTGGGGTGAAAGGCCTAGCCGTTAGTGATGTGCCAATGAAGCCTCATGAACCATTGTCATTATTTTATGAGCCCACAAGATGGAGCTATTGGTTTAGAGTAAAAGGCTTAAGTGATAGTCATTGAGTGTGCTTTCAGCTCTTTGTTGAACAGAGAGCGCCATCTAGTGGGCTCAGAAAATAATCAAAATGGTTCATGAGGCTTCACTGGCACGTCACTAGTGATCTGTGCTCACTTTCATTTCTCCCATTGGATTCAATAGTCTCCCAAAGGGGCGTGGCCAAATCCACCTGACACAGACACAGAAACTGCACTGTAAAACCCAACTTATTGTTTCATTCATTTCTTATTGTGTCAATGCTGCGAAATAATTTTATGTCAAGACAACAAAGGCAAAGGAGTTACCTCAAATGAATCTTGCTATTTGACTCAATATTTTAGCTTAAAATTACTTTTTGCACAAATCTTGTTGAAAAGGAAAATTTTATTATAATAACAAACAAGCAAAATTGGGTTTTACAGTTTGAGCGTCTCATTTCTTAACTGTGTCTGCCAAAGTCCACAAACCAGTGGCTTATTTCACAGTGGCTTCGCACAATTCTTTCATATATTCCATGGCATTAATAAAATGATAGATGATAGTTAAGATATACAAGTCATTATTACAAGATGAGGAGGTCATCACAAGTTACAAAAGTCTTAATCACAAGCTACACTGTTAAAAAACAAATCTGTTATATTTGCGGTAAAATACTGGCAGCTGTGGTTGCCAGAACTTCACCGTAAAAAATACAGTGAGTGGGGTTTCTACTGTAAATTTAAATGTAAATATTATCAAAAACTGTCATTTTGACTGAATATTCCCGTCATTTTTAGGGTTATTGAATCCTTGTGAAATTGTGGTATTTCTCCTTTAATTTTACACGAAAGAAACTGTGTATTTTCAGTTTACAGTTTAAAAGTTAATATACAGTAATTAAAAGCATCTACTGTGGTGATATTAAATTTTACGTCTACACTGTAAAAAAAAAAAATCTGTTAAATTCTCGGTAAAATACCGGCAGCTGTGGTTGTCAGAACTTCACCGTAAAAACCCCACAAAATATATCAGCAAAAACTGTAATTTAGACTGAGTAGTCCCTTTATTTTTAGGGTAATTGTGTCCTTGTGACAATATGGTATTTCTCCATTAATTTTACATGAACATTTTTATATTTTTACAGTAAAACTGTGGGTTTTCAAATGTTTTTTAAAAGTCTACTATTCCTTGATTTACGGTAATTAAAGTGTAGGCCTATATTATGGTGATATGCAATTTTTTATTTTACGCCCTATTTCTCATGCAATTTGAAAGTGTTTTACTGTAATTTACAAATTACAAATTACAAAATACAAATATTTTTACAGTGTAAAGGAGGCATTCATAATCACCAAAATCATGATAAGTGGTCATGTGCCTATGTGTCTTTATTTGAATGATATCAAGAAATGGTTCCACCTGAGTTAATAGCTGAGCTCTCCCGTGGAGCCAGGAGTGGCTGAGGAGGATGTGCTCTGTTTTGATGTTCACTTTATGTTTCAGTCAGACTGAGTCACAGCTGAGACAACAGCAGGAGCTGTCGGCTTTTGGCAAAGTCACTGTTTGTTGTGCTGTGTTGGTGTTTGTGTCTGGTTTAAAATTCAGTTAGTCATGTGGTCTGACAGCAGTTACTACCATCTGATGTACACACACACGTACACACACACGCACACACACACACACACACACACACACACACAAACACACACACAAACACACACACAGATATGAAGACATGAACAGCTCAGCCAGTCTGCAAAACGTCTGAGTCAGCACAATGGAATCACTTTGCATCTAAATGGACCAGTGGCTTTGTGCGTGTGTGCGTGTGTGTGTGTGTGTGTGTGAGAGAGAGAGAGGGGATGAAATTAAAATGAAAAGAGGACAGGAGACGTTGAGTACAGTATTCACGCTGTAAATTATTGTGCTTGTCATCCTGGAGTCTATAGGATCATGTTTATGTGGGACCTGGATAATCCACATTCAGTAATATCCATAGCCAATAATTTAATTGCCTGAGGCTGCTTCTTGCTGTCGATGCAAAATCACCACTTCCTCTATCTGCTTCACATTAAAAGCCCCCCCAGCAGTGGAGGGGCAGAATGTCTTCCCTTTTTCTGCAATGCTTTTATTGTGAAACATCATCACAAAGTGTTTTTGGGAACTTTAAAAGCATCATGAAAAAGTGACAAAGAAGAGTCGATGAGAATGAATGATTGAGCAATAGAAAACAGTGTTCTGTTAAAAAAGGGAAACTGTGAGCAGCAGGGTGAATACCTGATATAGTTACCCAGCCTAAAAACATTCACCAACCGTTCTAAGAAGAAATATCTTCTGGTAACCCATGTATGCAGTTTAAACAAAGATTCTGGCATTCACCAGTGTTTTCTTATTAGGGATTTGTTTTTAGGGATCTATGCACACTAATAAGCACACTTACTTTACTCTCTAAGTAAAGTAAATGTCTTTACATTTGGATATCTTGTTGAAAGATGAGGAACACACTCCTTAGCTAAGTAACTAACACTATACTAGAAGGCTACTTAGCCAACTAGCAAACCAACCAACCAACCAACCAACCAAAGGCTAACTATGTGACTGATATACTAGCTATCTACTAGCTAACAAACACACTCTCAAGTTGACTAGCTAACCCGCAGTGTAACTTCATTACTGAAAAGGTTATTCACCGACTAACTAACATACTGCTAGACAGCTGGTTAGCCAAATAGCTAACCAACCAACCAAATAACTAACTACATCACTGATATTCTATATTTCTACCTGGCAAACACTAAACACTAAAGCTAAGTGACTAGCGAACAGACATTGAAAAACTAACTGAGCAACTGACTGGCTAACTAACTGACCTACCGATTAACTGACTGACTAACCGATTAACTGACTGACTAAGTAACAGACAAACTGATTAACTGACTAACTATCTAACTGACTGACTGACTGACTAATTAACAAACTGACTGACTGACAAACTGATGAACTGACGGACTAACTAACTGACTACCTTACTACCTGACTGACTGACTGACTGACTAATTAGCTAACTGACTGACTGACAAACTGATGAACTGACAGACTAACTAACCGACTGCCTTACTACCTGACTGACTGTCTGACTGAGTAAATAACTAATTAACTGACTGATAAACTAACTAACTAACTAACTAACTAACTGACTGACTGTCACCTGTACATCTTTATCTTAACTGCACTTTGTCACTTTCTTTCTTTCTTTCTTTCTTTCTTTCTTTCTTTCTTTCTTTCTTTCTCTCTTTCTTTCTTTCTTTTCCTTTGTCTCTGCTTTAATCACTGTTCAATGTGTTGCTACTCCCCTGAGCCAGCGGCACAGATGGTAACACACACACCCACACCCACACACCCACACACACACACACACACACACACACACACACACACATTAAGAGGGTCAGATGGTTGGTGTTATCGCTTGGTTACAATCGCCACGGGAACCGAGCATCCCAGCAGGCTCACAGCGGCCAATCAGACATTCCCACGAGAAATCACAGTGGGTGTATGCTCGTGTGTGTGTGTGTGTGTGTTTGTGTGATTGTCAGCATACCACCTTGTTACCCTGGACGATGCAGGCCTCTTGATTCTTTGAGTGACTCTTCACACACTTGCGCACGCACACACGCACACACACACACACACACACACACACACACACACAATTATAAGTTGGTTTTGTTCTTGTACTCAGGCATTTATCTCCAGTGTGCATTTATACAAATACATCATCCACTCAGGTAAATTGCAAGCACACGCACACACACACACACACACACGAACACACACACACACACACACACACACACACACACACACACACACACACACACTTTATCTGAGTGGTTTCATGCTGCTGTAACGATGGATCTTAACATCTCATATTGAATGTCTGTTCTTTCGTTATCCTCCTTGTTGCTTGTGACATAATCCCTCACTGTCTTCCCACATACAAACACAGCCAGTTAATCACATAATACATGTAAATAAAACCATATTCCACAGAACATCCAATATTCACTCTCCTTTAGGCTGAAGAAAAAACCTG
Source organism: Centropristis striata (assembly GCF_030273125.1). Classification (NCBI taxonomy): domain Eukaryota; kingdom Metazoa; phylum Chordata; class Actinopteri; order Perciformes; family Serranidae; genus Centropristis; species Centropristis striata. The sequence continues at coordinate 25,693,409 of NC_081535.1, forward strand.
TGGCTCCTGAGTTGCTGAATGCTCTAATTTGCTAAGGGGCTAAACACTCTTAAGAGCTGCAGATTTCTCTTTAAAATTCCTCAGAGTGGCTGGAAGTTGTTGGAATCGTTTAATAAATAACAACTCTTGTATGGTATATTTCTTTAATCAAGATAACTGCTCCTAGCAAAGGCCACCATACACTTGTGTGTATGTTACCACCATCTCTCTCTCTCTCTGTTTTACAGTCTCCTCAGTACTCTCTTGCCCCCGCTGCAGTGCGGTTTTAGTTAAATCCTGGTCTGGATCTGATCTGAAAGCTGGATCAGGATGTTAAACCTCAGACTACTGCTCTGATATCAGTCTGTGGTCTCTTCCTGTCCTTCTCCTGAACCCAGTCTGTCTCTTTCATTCATCTGTCTTTGCTTTTTCCCCTCCACTAGTTTCCATTCATCCTTTCTTTTTGTCCGTCTTAAGAATCTCATGTTGGACAGCTGAGGTATATTTCTCTGTCACTCCTGTTTTATTTCTCTCACCTCTCTGTCCTCTCCTCCTGCTCCTTTCATCTCTCTTCTTTCATCAGTCGCAAAATGAGCCATGATGATGAATTCAGGGCCAAAATGTGTGAAAGAAATGATATAAATAACTTTAATATTTTGTTCAGTTCTGCTTCAAACATTGTGCGTGTGTGTGTGTGTGTGTGTGTGTGTGTGTGTGTGTGTGTGCGCTCTAAAGGTCTGAATTGCAAATGTATGAGGTGTTACACCTGCTTGAAGGTCAGCACACACTATCTATCTATCTATCTATCTATCTATCTATCTATCTATCTATCTATCTATCTATCTATATCTCTTTGTATATCTCTCTATGTCTCTCTCTCTCTCTCTCTCTCTCTCTCTCTATATATATATATATATATATATAGATGTATATATCTCTCTATACATCTCTATATCTCTCCATCTATCTCTATATCTCTCTCTATATCTCTCTATATCTCTCTCTATCTGTCTTCCTCTATCTCTAAACCTCTATATCTATCTCTGTATCTATCTCTCTCTCTCTATCTCTCCTTTCTGGTGGTTTCCTCCTCACATATTTGGTCCCCTGGTTGTTTTATTCTATACGTTCTTGTCTTCTGCTCCGTTCGCAACTTTAATCGCTCCCTGTCTTCTTCTCCTATTAGTTCCTTTTTTCTTTAATTATTTCCGTCCCTCCCTCTGTCTGTCTTTATTTGTCTTTCTATCCTTCCTTTCTTCCTGCCTCTTTGAGTAACTCAGCCTAATTTGCAGCAGCAGCCGTCAGCCTGAAGGTGTTTTTATTGGCCCTCAGTGTGTTCTCCTCCTGTTGTCAGTGCTGATAGAAAACCACTCTCCTGTGTTTCCACTTTTTTTGGCACGCTGTCCCCACATGTCCTGCTCTCATTTTATGTATCTCTCTGCCTTTTTCCCCCAGATCCGTCAAGTTGTTTTACCATTCTGTTGTCTGATTATGACTGATTCAAGATTTCTTCATGATGATTTCACAGTTGGACTTGGATTGAATCCTTCTTGACCACTTACAAAACACACATTATGTGAAATGATGATGAAATTGAAAATAAAATTGGTCATCATGCATCCCGTTATTACGGTAGCATGGGACAAAATAGAAATTATTCAGGAAATTGCTTCCTTATCAACACACAAAACCTATTATCGTGTTATGCTTATTAATGTTTCCATCTTCATTATGAAGACCGTCCTCTGCCTTATCTTGGATGTTCAGTTCCAGAATTTTCTTTGGAGAACATTAACTAGAAATAAAACATGGATCAAAAGATGTTTTTAACCTGGCAAACAGGAGAGAGAGAGAGGGAGATAGAGAGAGAGAGAGCGAGAGGTGTTCTTTCTCTGGTTCCTCTATGAGGTCGTTTGATGATGAAACGATGTGTTTTATCATGCTGCAGGACCAGTTTAACTTCAGCCAGGAGCTGTGAGTGCTGATACGCAGTATCATCAATTTGCAACTTGACAGTGACATCAATTTAAAATGTTTGCCTTGTTATGTTTAATTAAAAACAAAATTCAGGTTGTATTACATTTTTCTCTAAGTGTTATACAATAGTAAATGGACTGCACTAGTATTAGAGGTAGGGGGAAAAATCAATACAGCATAGTATCGCGCTATTTTGCGTAACAATATTATATCGATTCATGGTCGCCAAGTGTTGATATTTAGCGTTCAGACGTCCGTAGCGGGCTCACTTTTAGGATAGATACCGGTATCATATGAAACTAGAAGATCTAAGGAGTCTATAGGCACCATGTGCGTCAGGTAGTGATGTGCCAGTGAAGCTTCATGAACCATTTTCATTATTTTCTGAGCCCACTAGATGGTGCTCTGTGTTCTACAAAGAGCTGAAAGCACACTGAATTTTGTATTACTTAAGCCTTTTACTCAAAACCAATAGCACCATCTAGTAGGCTCATAAAATAATGTCAGTGGTTCATGAGGCTTCATTGGCACATCACTAGCGTCAGGATATCATGTTGGGAAGTTGTAGAAATAACGCTGCAAAGTTCGGCTTTTTTTCATTAAAAACAACTCAGAGCAGTGAAGCTTGTTGTTTTTGAAAGTTTGATAAAAATGCTGCAGTTGTTGTCGTCCATACATGTTTGATATCAGTTCAGTTCAGTTTGACTGAATACTTTGTTGGTCAGTCTGTGGGTTTGACTCTCATTGTGTAGAAATAAAAAGACTGAAGTGAGATGAATACACTGAGAATTTTCTCTTATTGGACAAAACAATTCTTGATTGAATTGAATTTTGTGGACACAAAATGCAGTTAAACAGTTAAATCACAATATATTGTATCGTGACTCAATGACGGCATAAAATCGTATCATGGGGCCTCTGCTGATTCATACCTCTATCTCACATATTTCCCAGTAGAAAGCTAATATGCTGAACACTCCTCTACCTGTCCTCCACCTCCTGTGTGAATGAACAGTTCAGGACCCTGTGTAATAAACAGCTTGCTGCCCTTTGCAAAAACAGATAAAAGCCATTCATAAAACAAAGAAACAACCCCAGTTTGATTGACTTGAGCCTACATGTATTGACATTAGAAGCTGCCCATCTGCAAAATGTGGGCAGAATTTGGCAGTGGCGTGTAACACAGTCACTCTCCATTATACACTGCACATCTCCACATTCATTTACAGACTGACTCTGCGTACATTTTAACCCTCTGAATGCTCTGAACGGCATTGAAATGTACGTTTTCTTGAAAATGTTGGCGAAAATACACTGTTTATCATTGAAAGAAACTTACTGGGGATTTCCACCGGACGCGTTACAGAATTGGCACGGCTCCACCGCAGTTTTGCTGTGTCTTCTGCCCGGCGTCAATTCACACCGGGCGCGTTACAGCAGCGGCACGGCAGCTTAACCAGCCGGTCGTATACACGCGAGATCACGCGACAATCCTGACCATATGGGAGACTGCGAGATCCCGTGATAAACTCTAAACTCTATTTATACAGTCTGTGGATAAACTGTGTGTATAAAGTAAACAACAACAACAACCAACAGCTTACTTTGCTTCTCTGACGTGAAAGATCTGTTGATCTGACAATCTATCCTTATAAAAACAATATGTTATGTCATAAATGATTGTATGATGTTCCACTTCAACAATCAGTCTCTTGTCGTCCATGTCTCTGACCCTCTGAGACCCTTTGACTGATTGATTGCTGATCTGGTGCCTCGGTCATAACATAATGTTGATGTGAAGTAGTTTTAGGCTGCATGAACTGCGTATTGTGTTTTATTTTGAAAGGGGGCAGAAGTGTTTTACGTTGATTCTGAGGCGGACTTCCTGTCTGGTGCGATCTGCTCTGTTGAGATTTACGCGGTTTAGCAGCGTCTCGCGGAGAAATAGAAGTCCTACCTAATGCTCGCAGAGAGCCACGGCTGAGACATTGCTGTAACGTTACGCAGCGCGCCCGGTGGAAATGCTCTCATTGATTAGAGTGTTACCTATTTGCAACGGCGACCGCGGCGCTGACGTGACGCTGCTGGAACGCGCCCGGTGGAAATCAGGCTTTAAAGTAGGAACTTTCCGACAGTCCTTGAACAGATCGTAATATATGAAGTTTTCCGTAAGTAACCAAAAAGAAGCTTGATATAGGCATATTTCTGTCAAACTCACTTTGTTCTACATGTCTCATTGAAAACTTTCCCAGAAAGAAACCACTTGGAATAGATGGCCGAGATGAACGGTTTCGTGACAAATATTCACTGAGACGGAACTGCAGGCTGTTTACACGGAGCAGAGAGGAGAGGACAGGACAGGGGAGGTTGTAAAAAATGCAAATAGTTCAATATGTGTAGTATGTGGAGTCCAGTTTTTGTATCCTATATTTAAGAGACTTGTAGGCACTTGGAAAAGTGTATATATTCAACCTGCGCTTTTTCTTTTTTATGATGTACGTAGGGCTGGGCGATATATCAATATAAAAAATATATCGATATATTTTTAAATTTGATATGGAATTAGACTATATCACATATATCGATATAGTTCAAATTTGCACTGTGATCCATGCTCCAGGCAAGCTGCAAAGTAACTAGAAACTAATACTGACGCGTAGGCTTACACGTTGTGGAGTTTTTAGTGGAGTAGAAATATGAAGCAGCATAAAAAATAGCATAAATACTAAAAACAACCACAAGTGTGAAACACGAGTAAATGTACATACAGTAAAGTAAAGTCATCATTTATAAATTATACAAAAATAATAATACATAAAAATCACAAAATATGAAACAAGAAAATTATATTATTGGAGAATATTTCTAACGCTTGATTTGGGAAAGCACTTGGTTCTATGAGTGTGTTTAAGCGAAACCAGAGTCAAATTTACGATTTTTTATTTATTTAAATATGCATTTTATGGAGCTTTGATTTAAAAAAAAAAAAAAAAAAAAAAAAGCTTCTCCTGTTGTTATACAGTATTTATGTTCACTTATATAAACGGTTTCAATATAACTACTTGTGACATGTAATATTTGACTTTGACTGAACATCTCACTTTGTGATAAAAAATATCAGGATATAGTATATCGTACATAGATATTCAGCCTAAATATATCGGGATATGACTTTTGGTCCATATTGCCCAGCCCTAGATGTATGGCATTATAACTATTTTTGAGTTGTTCCCACTTCTAGCCATGATTGTGCTGACTCTGTTGGCTATTTTTTGGTTGGAGGTTGCAGTGAAATACAAGGCCACAGTGAGTAAAATGTAAAAAGAGAAATGACAAAGAAACAACTCTGGAAGGGCTTAAGAGAGTTAAACTAAACCCAACTGCAACAGGAAAAAGCTATTTGTGCAGAAGCATTACATGGATCATGAATTTGTTAGTTCGACGTATTACAACCTTATGGTCAATATACAGCTGTTGTTTGATTGATTGAGTGAGTGGTGTTTGATTGAGCATCCTTGGCTTCAAGTGCCGCACAACAACAACACCATACGCCACAGCAGCACTGATTTCTTTTAGCAGCTGAAGGACACCTCCAGTTAGAGGTGTTTGGGCACATCCAGCTGGTAAGATCCTCCAGGTCAACCCAGAACATGCTGGAGGGATTATGTGTCTCATCAAACCTGAGAACACCTCGGGGTGCCCCAGGAGGAGCTGGAAGTTGTGGCTGGGGCGAGACGGCTGGAATATTTTGCTTATCCTGCTGCCCCCGCGACCCGGCCACAGATAACAGCTTATCTGTTATCCGATGAAAATGAGTGGATGGATATTTCCTGGAGTTGTTCATAAATATTTATATTTTTTTGTTTTCTGGCGTTTTTTTTAATTTAATTTAATTTTTTTTATGTTTGGTTGGTTTATAAATTGAGTTGTTCTTAGTCAGTGTAGCACACCATATTTTTTTTGGTATCTGTAGACTTTTGGAGACTCGTTCTTACTCTTCTTAACGAGCCGCAGGTGCTGCTGGTGGCCCCTCCCTCATCCCAAAGCACTCACAAGCGGCACAGTCCTCCCGCTGCAGTCTCTCCCAGCTGCAGTCAAAGCAGGAGATGTTAACCCCTCAGTGTCCAGTCTGCAAATTAATCGGCATGTGCGAAGTCGCCACTGGCTGTCTTAGTGTCTCTGTTGGGTCACTTTTGCTGGTCCCAAGGCGGATAAAGGAGGACAGAAGACAGTGCATTTGCAGTTCTAAACATATTAAGGGTGTTTTTTACTCACTTTTTGTCTTTCCCATGACATTATTCCTCTCTCCTACAGCGTACATTACAATTACAGGCACATGGTCAATTATGCAAATTAGGTGGTGACGTCACTTAGTGACTTTGAGGACAGCCAATAGCTACTTTAATTACTGAGGAGTTGGCAACACTGTGGCATTTCCGTACAGCTGCTTATTTTTTCCGTCATTCATAGGCCCCTGATGGTCCCTGATCCCCGGTGCAGCTGCACCGGTTGCACCGCCGATATTTACGCCACTGATGTGATGTCTTTGTTGAATTTTTTCTGATCAGGACTGTGAGCAGCTCACAATGGAGTGTGATAAAGGCCACATTTAAAATATAATGCTAGTAGCCAGGTAAAAAAAAAATCAGATCCGAGCAAAAAATATCATAATTGACCTGAAAACATCTGCAGTGTGAATGTGTCAGCCCTGTGAGAGTCTGGCGGCCTGTGCAGGGTGAACCCAATGACAGCTGGGATTGGCTCCGACCCCCTACAGCCCCAGCTCGCTTAAGAGGTTAATGATAATGAAAGAATGAATTAAATTAATGTTGTGGAAGTAGTCAGTGCAACCATGGGTGGAGCTGCTAACAGCTCATCTGGCACACCTTCAATGGTACAAAAATGTACTAATATATATGCTGAAAACACAGTTGTAGCCAACAACTAGGGAAAGTGAATGAGGTAAAGAATGGGACGACATAATAGGCAATGTATATAATGCAATGTATAAATAGAGTATTTATTTTCTTCTTCATCTTTTTTTCTTTTCATACTCTTTTCTTCTGTTTACACACCCGTGATGGAAGGTGACATCTGCGAGATGTCTGAGAGAGAGAGAGAAAAAGAGAGAAAGATAGTCATCCAGGATCATTTTCAGGCTGCTGGAAGAGAAGAGGTGGAGGGAGGATCAGGATGGATGGAGGAAGAGAGAAAGAGGCGAGGAGGAGGAAGGAAAGAGAATAATAAAAGAGAGAGGATAAGAGATAAAAATGAAATCACCCAAACACTATTGTGTGGAGAGGATAGAGGGAGGATATGGATGGATGGAGGGAGAGAGAGAGAGAAAGAGAGACAGAGGGAGAGAGGGAGAGAAAAGAGTAAGCGATGGGAGGGTCAAGCGAAGGGCAGGGCGAGTAAGAGAGAGAGGAGGAAGTGTGTCAGCCATGACAGATTTGTATTCCACAGTGAGCGTCTGACCTTAGCAAACCCATCACACACACACACACACACACACACACACACATCTTATCTCTCACACACAGAGAAATGCTTTTACTCCGTCACCTCCGCTCTCTCTCTCTCTACACACACACACACACACACACACACACACACACAAACACACACATACACACTTTACTCTACCCCCACTCCATGACAGGAGTGTGTGTGTGTGTGTGTGTGTGGAGGGTGGGGGTATGGGAGTCTCTGTCTGTTGCTATGGTGATGGTAGCCTCCTCTCCTCTCTCCCATCCTCAATCCTATGAGGACCAGATGAGTGTATGTGAATGTGTGTGTGTGTGTGTGTGTGTGTGTGTGTGTGTGTGTATGACAGGTAGAGATACATATTAAGTGTTTGCCTGAGAGAAAGTGTGTGTGTGTGTGTGTGTGTGTGTGTGTGTGTGTGTGTGTTTTGGACCGAAAAACTTTCACTCCTCACAGCTGAGTGATTGTTCAAATATTTAATGATGCTATATTCATCAAACAATAAGGCTTATGATTTAGTATGTAGGTAAAAAAACAACACACCAACACATTGGTTTCCCACCCTGAAGCCAAATATTTCAATCTATTTCTCTTCCTTTGTATGTACATTTAGTTCCACTGATCAATAAGTCTGCTATGATGCTGCATTCAGGCTCATAGGTTGTACTGGACACCTTATTTGACCCTACTTTTAGTCATTTATTCTGTCCTACAAAGTCTAACTGCAGTAACTACGCAAAGGGTATAACTGAGAAAAACTGCTTTAAAGTTTTTTAAAGTGTTTTAACTGGCCAGCTAAATTGGTTATATGTAGATAAGTGATATGAAGTGTCATATCACTTATCTACATATTCTACATTTATTGATGATGTAATTTTTATGCTAAAGAATCATGGTGATTTATTTGACCTTTGACCCCAAAAACGTAGTAACTGCATCGCTGTAAAAGGTTCTAATAGTAATGCAAAAAAAGAGTGCAGTAACTACAATGTTTCTGATTTATTTTAGCATTTATATTTTGTTTTTTTCTTTTCCAAAAACCTCACTCAATACTTTTTTTTCCCGAAACCAAACCAACCTTAATAACATTAAAATGTGTTAAAACTACAAGGATGCTTTGATCTCCTGCCACCAGGGCGCTAATTTAGGAAATAAGAGGAGATAGATAAAATATGACTTCATTAATCCTGCAGTGGTGAAATTTAGTTGTCACAGCAGCTTAAGATACAGACACATAAAGACATATACATACATTATATACACATTAAATACATACATTTCTGCTATTTTTCATTGAGTATTAATAAAAAAAAGTTGTGTTTGTTTTCCTGAAAGTACTTTACATTGTACAGATTTTGCACATTGGACAAAATATATTTTATCACGTTAAACAGGTTAAACAGGTTAAACAGGTGGTTCCATGTAGTAGTATGAACATCAATGTATAAATATATTTAAATATTTAAGTGGTAAATGACATTATAAATACTTGTGTGGGTCTTATTAGAGGGTAAAAACAAATTAGCCTACATGTAGTTGAGTGAGTTGGAGGACTTGTTGAGTTAAAATGAAAATTTGAATGTTAAAAATGAGTTAATTTTTGAAAGTCTGTTTTACACTAATAGGTTTATTCAGGGTTGATCATATTGACTACAGTGTGATTACATTATGAAGGAATACAGTCAGCATATGCTGAAAATAATCATAATTATAATTCTTCCAATTTATATTGTGTTCCTCTGCAAAAGTGTCCTTCAACTATAGTTATTCCTCCTCCCTCGTATTTTCCGGGCCATTCTTCTTTTAATCTCTCTCCTTTTAAAATTCTTCTTCCACCTCCCGTCTTACTCACCTTGTCTTAATCTTCTCTCCACCTTCTTCCCTTTCTTCTCCCTCTCTCACCTCGTCATCCTCCACTTCGTCTCCTCCTCTTCATGTTCCTCCTCAGACAGACAGAAGTTTTTAGTGACAGACATGTGCTGGTCTAAGTCTCCCCCTCGCCTCCAAAACAACAAAACAAATCAAGACACGGCAGCAATCTGTCTGCCGAGTGTCATTTCAATCCGCAGCGAGCGGCGACCCGGCGACGCCTCGAGACGCCTTCAAAGCACCTGGAGAGGACGGATTTAATGAAATTCAGCTCAATAGCACCTGTTTGATATGGAGAGAGAGAGGGGGGCAGACAGAGGGTCGTACCTGCCTTTGAGATTCATAGAAAGCGTGTGAATTTAAGTATAGCAGAGAGCAGACTAAATCCAAAATGCACACATTTGGTTCAATATATGTATTATGTGTCACTATTTTTCGCAGTTTTTTACTCAATTTTAGGATTATACTGGAGATACTGGTATCATATATCATGTGACCTCTGATGTCATGTGATCTCAATGAAAACAGGCCCTGTGAGTTCCCAAGAGTCTCCTCTTTACATAGAATAGAATAGAATAGAATAAAATAGAATAGAGCAGAATGCCTTTATTGTCACTATACACATGTACAATGATATTTGAAAGCTGACTCCAAAAAGCAGTGCGACAATAAATGAAATATATATAAAATATAAAAATATACAATATAAACATACATAGGGAAGTAAATGTAAAGAAAAATATATACGATATAATGTGAACATAGGTAATACAGTATAGCAGAGATCAGACTAAATGCAAAATACACATGTTTCGTATAATATATGTGTCACTATTTTCGCCCTTTTTTGGTCAATTTTAGGAATGTACTGGATATACTGGTATCATATATCATGTGACCTCTGATGTCATGTGATCTCAATGAAAACAGGCTCTCTGGGTTCCCAAGTCTCCTCTTTATATACATAGAGTAGAATAGAATAGAATAGAACAGAATGTCTTTATTGTCACTATACGCATGTACAATGATATTTGAAAGCTGACTCCAAAAAGCAGTGTGACAATAAATGAAATATACATAAAATATAAAATATACAATATAAACATACATAGGGAAGTAAATGTAAAGAAAAATATATACGATATAATGTAAACATAGGCAAGAAAGGGAGGTAAGGTGTACAGTCTTCAATTCAATTTGCCAGAAGCAGATATGATGCTATGCAATGTTCATAAATTTATTGCATGTTTAAGGACAAATTACTGCACAAATTATTGCACATTGCCAAATATAGTATTTTTAATATGCATACTCTATGCAGTTTAAGTTTTCTCATGTAGCACAAATAAGCAATTTCTGCCTACTGTTTGTGAATATTTGTGCATACTGAGGTCCCTAAACATGCTTTGAATGACATAAACTGGGTTTCAGTGGGAAGCTGAGACTCTTGTGGATTCAATGAGTCCAGTTTTCTTCATGTGGGATGATGTTAGTCATCAGTAGTAGCCAGTTCATTGCAGTGAGGGCATTTCTTGAGGCTAGACCTCACTGTATAAAGTAACCTGCTGTGGCCTCTATGATAATCACAGCCTCATGAAACTTTACAACCATAAACTAGAGACCTGGAGCATTCAGAGGATGTGCAGCTTTTCTAGGTATGTTGACAATAAGAGGGTTTCTTAGCCGTTCAAACCAAATCACAGCATGGCTTTTTCCATGTTGTTTCAAAGGTCTTGGTATATTGATGTTATATTCTGGAGGGCTTTTTGGCCATTTTTTATCCATTCTCGATATGAATAAAATATCAACCCAAAAATTGCTGCGACAGCTTATGGGACCACCTGTGTCACAATAGGAGGTGAGGACAGGTTTTAAAGACACATTTAAAGCATTTCAGTAAAGAGAAGGATCAACTGAAGAACCTGCTCATTATTGTGAAAGAACTGAATATTTTTTTAGTTCCGGCTTTGGCCCCTCACATTTCCTTGTCTCTTAATATATCGTTCTTCCTCTCTCTACTATTAAAATCTCTCTTGCTCTGCAAAAAAAAAAAAAACAAAGAAAAGAGGGAGAGGTGAAAGAAAAGAGTAAAATATTTATCTTCTCTGCTCATAGCACTGATGTTTCTGCGACATCGGCCTCTATCGATTGGAGAAAGTGGAAGGTCATCCATATAGTCTGGGCGTGTGTGTGTGTGTGTGTGCGTGCGTGTGTGTGTGTGTGTCCTCTCCTATCGATTGGTTAAAGGTTGGAGGTTTGTACCTCACCGCCTACGCCTAAATGTGTCACCCAGCTGTGTGTGTGTGTGTGTGTACTTGTTGGTGTGTGTTTATATGGGTGTGTGTTGTCACTTCCAACATTGATCCCTTTTGTGATGAAACACCTTCCCATCAGCCCCTTCATCATCACTCAGCAGCAGGAGGAGGAAGAAAAGAGTCTGTGTGTGTGTGTGTGTGTGTGTGTGTGTGTGTGTGTGTGTGTGTGTGTGTGTGAGTACAGTCAGTTTGTACATAGGCTTGTGTTTTGCTTCATTTTGCTGCAGAAGGACAAACTAAAGGAATGCTCCGACCCAACACTCCCTTTGTTTCTAACTGTGACACGGTTCAGTTGCTCTCTGCAGCTCTAGAGGTTCATCCATCCCAGCCTTTGTTTATTTAAACAGGACAGTGGATAATTCCTGGACCCCTGCGGCTTGGGATTGTTAATATAGGGCAGTGGGTAATCCCTGGATGACTGCAGCTCGGTAAATCATTCCTGGACGGCTGCATCTTGCAGGCAGTAATTCCTGGATTACTGTAGCTTTTTCTCCTTTGTAGTACTGTTGAGTACTGGATCATTTTCTTTACATACTCCTGGACACCCGCTTGTGGATACAAGCCAGTGAATTATTCATTGATAGCTGCTGTTCATGCTTATTTTTACATGGCAGTGAATCCAGTAACTCCTGGATTGCTTTACTTTTTGCTCCTTTACTTACAATGTTATAGTCAAGTCAAGTCAATTTTATATCCCAAGATCACAAATTGTAGATTTGCCTCAAAGGGCTTCACAGACTGTACATGTTATGACACCCTCTGTCCTTGGACCCTCACAGTGGCCAGTAGGGGTGTGACGACATCTCGTGCCACAAGATCAGTCTCGCGAGATTTGTGAGTTATCAAACTATTTGTGACCTGTGGGGGCAGTAAAATGAAAAGAAGAAGAGGAGAAGGAGGGGAAGCAGCAAGCAGCCAGAATGACGTCACATGGGCTCGTTAAGAGTAAGAACTAATCGAAGAGGCACAGTCCTCCTGCAGCAGTCTCTCCCAGCTGCAGAGCCGGAAAATTGTTAACAGGCTAACAGTTAGCTCTGTGGCAGTACAGTGTGTATGTGCTGCTGCTGCAGGAGGTGTTCACTTAGCGATCTCTGTTTGTTTACAACAAGGGCCGGACACTGTGTACAGTTAGTAATGCCGGTTAAGTAAAGATCGCTATTTTTATGATAATTAGCCATGCTGCTTTGTTTTGATCAGCTGTTGATGTTGTGCAGTTAGCGACGGCGGCCACAGTTGCTTCTCTCGTGTTTAATCCATCGTGTATGTGATCACGGATCACTGTCGAAACTGTTGCTAAGCGATTACCAAACGTCACCTCCGGGGTCTCATTAATCCCTCTGGGGGATTTTATTTTTTTATTTATCTTATTTTAACCTTTATAAATTTTAGTTTTAGTTTCAATTTGTGGGAGAAGATGTGTATGAAAAGCTCATGCTTACATCATGCATGTAAAGAGTTATAATAAAACATTTCAAAATGCATGTGCAACTCGGTTAAATAAGCTTGTGAGATAGGGTCAAAGATCAAGGGTCTTGGGGGCGTTCCCTGTGGCACACCTGGTAGAGCGCACCGCGTACCATAGACGCATTGTCCTTGTAAGCAGGTTCGGGTGTGACTTGGAGCCCTTTCTCGCATGTTTCCCACTTCACTCTATCTCTATCAATAAAGCCCAAAAATGGCCAAAGATATATCTTTTTTTTTTAAAAGATCAAGGGTCTTTTGGGATGGTTAAAGACCAGACGTGTCATCACATTCTGGATACTGGCTTCACTGTGCATGACGCATTACTTACGGCACAAACACAAAAATGGATCCAATTCAGTTAATGGCGTTGCAGATAAAAAATTATTGATTCATCCGTTATACAACTTTGATTAAACTATATCAGCCCCACACTGAATATTAAATAGTCTCCCTGGTACCAGAAAAATTAAAAAGTTCTGATCAAATCAACCAAAAACTTAAATTTCCTGCTATGTTTTGCTTTTTATCTTCTGCCGTCAGTAGTGATTTTGTAGTAAAAACCATTCAAAACATGAGGTATTCAAATGTGGGAATGAGATAAGAGGAGAAGGCTCCACATCAGGTTGAAAGCTGAGATAGGGAGGCAAAAACATGAGAGGAAGTGCGATAAAGCCGGATAATTCTGGTTTCCCCTGAATCGTTACACTCTGGGACACATCAGGGAAAAAAAACCTTCAGATGAGTTTGAACATTTATTCCACACATCTAAACTGCTGCTGCTGACACTGTTATGAAGTTCCCCACTTTTAATGACCTCCAGTACTCTATGGCAGCATGGCTCAGGAAGCAGACGGGTCATTGAGTAATCAGAAAGTTCCTGCTTCAATCCCCTTCAAAGAGAGCGTCAAAGAGTCCTTGAAGTGTCCTGGTGAGCAGCTTGCCACCTTGCACGGAAGTCGTTTCTGTTTGTGCGTGTGTGGAGTGAATGTCATCATGTATCATAAAGTACTCGGAGTGGTCGATAGAGAAGAGATATATGAATGCAGTCCATTTACCCTCAGTGCAAAGTTCATGTAAGGCACTAAGAATAGCTGATATACAGATGCTGTGGTTTTGATCCCAATAGATACGCCATAGCTGAGCAGTGGAGGGATAGAAACATGGAACAGGTTGTGATTTCTGACCTTTTGCAGGATTTTGAACACATATTAACCCATTGAGGCCTGAAATGCCTGTAAAACCTCTGGGCGATTTTAAAATCAGCTCCTAACAACTGAATTTTTTCTGGAAATTCAACAGAAGTGTCAACGCTTCTACTAAATAATAGATTTTTCAGCCTCTGTAGCAGATAGAAATGAAATTCAAAAAGTATTTGAGAGCTTATACAAATACTACAAAACGACGTATCCGCTTTTCAATGGGTTAAACCTTTGGAGTCTTGGGCTATTTTGTCCATTTTAAAAAAAAATACTTTTTATTCTGCCACTTGAGAAAAAATGTGTAGCATGCAGATTTAACATATATCACATCACTATCACTGATAATATTTTTTTCACTTTGACTGACTTGATTAACATTTTGAACCCAAAAAAAACCCATTAGAATCTGATTTTGAAAATTATGTTGTTGTTTTTTTCATTTCAAAACAATCATGCTCAATGAGTTTTAAATGTTGCAAATGTGTTTACAGGTTGCAAATATAACATAAGTTCTATATTTTTATGGATGGATCCAAGAATCCTGAACGCTTCCGGTTCAAGTACCAGATTTGAAGAATTATGTGTTTACAGAGAATAAGTGAAGATGTGATGTGGCAATGTTCCCTTACCTCTGAAATTCAGTCAGTTCAAACTTTACCCATCATTGCCAGTGATCTTACAATGAAAGGACAGTGATTTGTAATGTTTTATGAAAGTGAGCCATGACGATCTGATCTCTGTCTATTTAAACCAGTGGTGGAAGAAGTATCCAGATGTCTTACTTCAGTAAAAGTATGAATGCAACACTGTGAAATGACTCCACTAAAATTAAAAGTCCTGCATTAAAACCTTACTGAAGTAAAAGTACAAAAGTATCAGCATCCAAATGCACTTAAATTATTAAAAGTACTCGTGATGCAGAATGGACCCACTCAGATTGTTTTATATTCTAAATATATTATTACATTATTTGTATTGATCACAATTTTAATTTCCTCAAGGTAAGGCTCGTTTTTACTACTTAATAAATTGTTATGAGGTTTAATAAAAAAAAAAAATTAAAAAAAAAAGTCTTATCACTTTTATGTTAAATCTCGACCTGTAAAGTAACTAAAGCTGTCAGCCAAATGTAGTCGAGTAAAAAAGTACAATATTTGCCTCTAAAATGTGATGGAGTAGAAATATTAAGTTACATATGTGGAAATACTCAAGAAAAGAACAAGTACCTCAAAATTGTACTAAAGTACAGCCACATTATGATGCCTTTTTGCCATATAAACCAAGTAAAAATCTGACATTTTAGCATTCATTAGCTCATAAAATAAGTATGTGAAAAGTGCAAACTGACTGAGTGGTAGGAAATTCATTAAAGTCAGATTAAACCTGGGTGTGTTTATGGGCTCAGAGAGGATTAAGACAACTGCAATGTGATAAGAACAACTTTACAAATTTTTGTTTGTATAATTCAAAATGGTTGAACCATGTAGCCTACTTTTTAACTTTAAATGAAGAATATTCATCATGCTTTAGTCGTCACAAGTGGAACACAGTTGTTGGATGATGAAAATTTCAATAGCTTTTTTCGCTATGAATAATTTATGACTTTCCAGTATATCCGCTGTTGCAAATTAGTAGCATAAAGATGTAAATCTTCGGGGACAGTTTTTGCGACTATGTTCTACATTCCTACACTGCATTTTGCTTCTGTGCTGTGCACTGGTAGTGAAAATCAGCCCAGATGTCTTTTAAAGGAAACAAAAACAGTGTGTTAACAACACTCTAGTGTCTATTAAGGTTAAAGTAACATGTTGTGGCATTGGGCTGAGAGCTGCTGATGAGTACAGGCTGATCAGGCTGTTAGGTCAGCTCTCTGTGGTCACATCAGTGTTTTCGGGTGTTTTTTGGCCCTGATTAGAGTCTCAAAGATCAGTTTGTGACCTGTGTGTTTTTGCTTTCACACTAGAAAAAATCAGGGCTCCAGACACAGGGATTGCCACATTGCATGACAGAAAACCACCTGGAATTACTGCACTGTACCGTAACACAGGGCTTTTACTCAAAATGACTCTCTCTCCCTCACACACCCACACACACACACACACACACACACACACACACACACACACACAGAGCTTTCACAGTGTGTAACTGGTAGTGCAGAACACCTACAGAGTGCACAGCTTTCAGGGTAAATTAATGTGTACACACACTCTCAGCTTTCACAGTGAATTACTGCAAACACAGACACACACTGTCATGTGCAGCTTTAAACTGGAGAAACACACACACACACACACACACACACACAGCGCTTTCACAACAAATTACACAACACACACACACACACACACACACGATCCATGCCTCACAGCGCCCCTGGGACAGTAAAGTAACAGTCCGACATTTAGGTTAATCTTCCTGTTTCTGACTTCCCCTGAGTCACAGAAGATGGATATCAATTTCACCTCTGTGCATCCATTATAGTGATAGATCCAGGATGTTTTAGCTTGAAAGCAGGGGGACACTGCTGTAGCCTAGGTCCATCAGAACAGGAAAAAACATCTTTCCTCCAAAAACTCCAAAGCTGTCTGGTGTGGAAACAGAAATGTAAAAATAAGAGTTTATGGTTTGACATTTTGCTTGTAGTGAGCATGAAACAATCAGTAAGCCTCAGATATTGTTGCAGTGCACTGGAAAAAAAATCTGGGTGCATTCGTTATCATTCTGAAATAGGTGGCCAATGACAAGCTTATCCCAACAGTCTACGCCTAGTGAGCCAGACTTATGGCGTCATATTTGACTCATAATCGCGTAGAGAAATTATTTCGTGTTACGTGCGCAGATTTCAACTGCTGCACGCATTTGTTCAATCTTAGCGCACATATTCAGCAACCGAGTGAAGCAGAGGCAGGCGCGAGCGAGTAAAAAACAACAGCAACATGCACAACAACACTGTGCAGCTACTTTGCGCGCGCTGGCTCGCTCCAGCTCTGGCTCGCGGTGGAGCTCTGCTCGCTCGAAGCAAGGACTTTTGACACCTTTACTGTATTTCCTCAAATAGTAGCCGGGGCTTCTATTAATAAAAAATCAGTTTGGGACCCGGCTAATAATAGGGGCAGGCTATTATTTGAAGGAGGCTTTTATTAAAAAAAGAAAATCAGAGCAGCTCTGACCAGCACTTTTTAGAGTGTTTTACACAGCGCATTGTAGCCAGTTACCCGGATGTCAGCCATATTGGAAGTACTCGGATGTAAACAATCAATGAACAGCACGCTGAATGTTCATTTTAAGCAGGATTTAAAATACTTCAAAATACAGGTGTTGTGTTGAAATCTGTTACCCGTCAAATGATGTTTCCTGAATGGTGTTCTCCGTAGCATCACCTCCGCGGTTGGAGTTAGGATTTAAGTTTAAGGTTAGGCCTTGTAGAGAGAACTGTTTGGGGTTAAGGTAAACTTGGGCTCATGTTAACAACTTAAAGCAGGACTGGTTGGGGTCAGGGGTCAGGGTGGTGCAGGTTAAGGTAAGGGGGACCCATATCGACGGGGGAACAGACTTTGAGATAACACCGGTAAGACTGTCTGTGACGTAAGCTGTCAGCTGAAAACTGAAAAGGCCACGTGGAGGGCTGGAAAATGACCAATCATAAGAGGGCCAGAGAGATCTGTGAGCGTACAGACGTGTTATCGCTCGCACGACTTATGACTCAAATATGACGCCATACAGACTACATTTAAACAGTTGCATTTAGAGGTGTGAATCAGCGTATCGGCCCCACGATACGATTTTATCCCGATACTTGAGTCACGATACGGTATTATTGCAATTATAAGCATTTTGCGATATGTGATTTAACTGTCTAACTGCATTTTGTGTCCACAAAATTAAATTCAATCAAGAATTGTTTTTCCAAAAAGAGAAAATTCTCAGTCTATTGATCTCACTTCAGTCTTTTTATTTCTCCACAATAAGTCATACCCACAGACTGACCAACAAAGTATTCAGTCAAACTGAACTTACAAATCTCCATGAAACACAAAAAAACAGTCAAACTTTGCAGCGTTATTTGGGCAACTTCCTGACACGATATCCTGTCGCTTTGATCAACTATTTTTTTTTATTAGGATGAAATCAGTCATTCCCTCCAATGTCATCATGACTAATGGCGTTCAACGTCTCAAGCGGTACAAGAATGATTTGGATTAATGCTTTGTTTGGGAGGAAAAGGGTCTGCTTTTCCAGATTGAGGCATTCTTCATGCAAGTCTTATTAAAACAAACTAATGATGCTTGTGTTGAGCACAATCCAATATCAACTAAAAGCCAGTTATAGCTTCATTATTAGCCACTGTAAAAGAAGAGACAGGCCAATGTCTTACATGCCGCAACTCTGACCTTAATTTCAACTCTGAGACAAATGATCGATGTATTTCAACAAGAGCACATACTGGAGGACAATTTTGAAAAGTATCTCTTACCGTCTAGAATGGAGTCTCTGTTAGTCTCTGTTGTCTCTTGGAGTTAAACCCAGGATACGATCCTTCGATCTGCAGTTTCAGGGCTTGTTTAAAGCTTAGCTCCCCTATGGGATAGTTCTCTAGATGCCTATTCTGCCCTACAAAGTCTAACTGCAGTAACTATTCAAAGGGTAAAACTGCTTTAAAGTTTTTTTTATGTGGTTTAACTGGGTTATATGTAGATAAGTGATATGACACTTATTTCTACATGTATTGATGATGTCATTTTTATGCTAAAAAATCTTGATAATTTATTTGACCTTTGACCCCAAAACATAGTTACTATTAGAACCTTTTACAGCAATGCAGGAACGCAAGAACAGAGTGCAGTAACTACAATGTTGTTGTTTTCTTTCAGCTTTTATATTTTGTTTTCAGTGAATAAAAATGTTCAAATTGATTTTGTTATCAGTGTATTTAAAAGTGTTTAACAATTCTACTCAAAGATTTGCACATTTTAGACTTAATATTATAAAGTAATGTTATATTTTAGTCTTAATAACATTTTATCTCATTTTTTTACTTAATCACTATCTAGATACTAATTTCCCTTTCAAATTAACTTATAATTTCTATTATTTTTATGTTTAAATAAGTATATATATATATATATATATATAAAGTAGATGTGGTAAGTGCAATTACTGCTTGGTTTGAGTTGGATTTTGTGGTTTTTCTATCATTATTTCTCTGAAATGAAGCAAAATTGCAAGAATGCAGTTACTGCAGTTATACTTTGTAGGACAGGATAGATTCCTTAGATCTTCTAGTTTCATGTAATACCAGTATCTCCAGTATATTCCTAAAAGTGAACCCGCTACGGCCTCCGGAAAAAAGAAAAAAAAACAACGGAAATACTGATTGACCGCCGGCGCTGAATATCGTTACTTGGCAGCCATGATTCAATATAATATTGCCACATAAAATATTGCGATACTATGCTTTCCCCCTACTCTAACATTTAGCCCAGCACAAAGACTTGCAGCATGAAGGAACTGCTGTCCTTTCAAAATCTTTAATTTGTACGATTTCAACATTTCAGGAAAGTTGGATGCTGTCATTTTAATACTGTTATTTTTTTTAAGCCCATAACCATCTTTGTGTTAAAATGTAATACGCTTAGCACATTCTTTCCTACCCTGTCTGTGGCCCACTGGATCCTGAAGTCACAATCCTTAACAGTGCAGTAAATGACATTTAGAATATCAGTATTTGCAGTAAACTAAATATTTGCTATTTAGAGAATTGGTCTCTTGAACAGAAAATGAAGTCATGCCAAGCTTCTCTGTACTTTGTACTAATTAAAAAATTATGCCAAGGGGTCTTTAGGAGCTTCTGCATGTGATGAGTTGGGAATGAGAACAAGAGGCACGTGGAGGATTACTTCACTCATTTCCTTAAAAAAAATGGTCACTGTAGTTTCTCGAAAACATTATTCACACCGAAGGAAATGGTACATTTGTTGGACACTATTTTCAGCTTTGGATTAATTCACATGTAATGTTCTTTCTTTTGAGTATTTGGGGCAGCAGGATTGTGTATGTGGATGTGTGTGTGTGTGTGTGTGTGTGTGTGTATAGAGCAACAGTGTGACTAATTAATGTTTTTTTAATAGTTTTTTGTACCAGTGGAGCTCTATGGCACAATAACCTATAGATAAATGTATTTATTGTTACATGGTATTTGGGGGGCTAGAAGAAAAAATACAGAATATCACCAGCCTCAATTTTTAAACTATACTATTCCGAGAGCAATGAAAGAAGCAAAGAGTCTGCTCTAATATGTAATGGATTCTCTGGGTCCATGGTACACCCTTCCACCAAGTGTCACGAAAAACATATCCTCCTTAGTGGAGATAATATTGTCAAAGAGAAAATATGTAAGACGAGAAGTGTGAAAAGAAGATGCTATCTGATTATAGCGTCGTGTATTCTATGCGACCTTTCTGTTTGTCTACGTGCCTTTAGTCAACTTGTATCCATTAAAACCAATTTCCTTTTTCAGGTCAGTTAGGTCAAACAGTACACACACACACACACAAACACACACACACACACACACACGCATACTCAAGATAGAGATTTTACTCAACCACCCATAGTGGTGGAGATTTACAGGAATAAATATCCATTTTAGAGGAATTTAAAACTAGAGGGCACAGAGAGGTGTGTGTGTGTGTGTGTGTGTGTGTGTGTGTGTGTGTGTGTGTGTGTGCAGTACACACGTTTTTAACGGCAGCTGGCTGAAATGAGCCCTGAAATTGAGTGGAGAGAGAGAGAGAGAGAGAGAGAGAGAGAGAGAGAGAGAGAGGCTTTATGAATGTGAAGCGGAGTGAACGGGCTCAGCAGTCTTCTTCTGCATAAATAGAGGTTAAAAAGAGAGAGAGAGAGGGAGAAAGGGGAGAGGGGGATATGGATAATATTTATAGGCAAAATGATAAGGAGAGAAAGAGACTTAGTCTGTATCTTTTCCACATATCAGAAGTCCCCCTAAATGTATTTATACTGCATTAGCACTAAAGAAAGTATACTATGTATCACATATATATTTACAGTGTGAGCAAAGTGTAAGTTGGATGTTTCATTAGTACTCAGAAACGAATGACACCCTGCTATCCCTCTTTATGATGCTGCCTGCTTTTAGTTTGCAGCAGCAGCTTCACCAGCAAAGTAACAGTTAACAGTAGCAACTGGCATACAGCAGCAACAGCAACAGTTTGTAGCAACAATAGCAGTTAACAGCAACAATAGCAGTTGACTGCGGAAGCAACAGTAGAAGCTAACAGCAGCAGTTTGTAACTACCATAGACATATGTCTGTGGTAACAATAATAGCAGTTGACAGCAGCAATTGTAGCTAGCAGCAACAATAGCAGTAAGCAGCAGAAGCAACAGTTAGCAGGGGCAGTTAACAGCAACAGTTTGTAGCAATAACAACAGTTAACAGCAACAATAGCAGTGAACAGCAACAATAGCAGTTTACAGCAGCAGTTTGTAGCTGCATTGACCGCTGCCGCCCATTTTTTTGTACGTTTCACTGTGGAATATCAGAATAAAATGCCGTTGTATATTTACTGTACAGTAATTATCCAAGGGAATTTTATTATGAATTTAAGTAAATACTTCATCTTCTCTCTGCAGGTGAGAATACTGCAAAGTGAGTGTTTATCCTTCATGTCAGCTCACTCTGAGCAGCCTCAATGAATTTACCATAAATATCACAACGTCAGCGAATGACGGCAGCAACCAATCAGGAGGAGGATCAGCGTCCAATATGTACCTACCCTTTCTCTTTCGATGAATTGCTGGTGTGTTGTGTGAATTGCTGGTGTGGTTTGCACTTCAGGGCCAACGTACTTATGGCAGTTTGTGGCCCAGAGGTTAGGAATCAGGGCTTGAAACCAGAGGGTTGCCGTTCCAAATCCCATGACTGACAAGGCTGAAGTGTCCTTGAGTTAAATGCATAGGTTGAATTTCCCCATTGTGTGATTAAAGTAATGAATCTTAATCTTAATAAACCCAGACAGTGTTTGATATAGAAATATAAACGTATATGCGTTTTGCCCATTCATGTATGTTATAATTTTCCAGTATATTTTCACACACACACACACACACACACAAACACACACACACACACACACACACACACACACACACACACACACAGAAAAACACATTTCTTGTACCTCAGAGCTGAAACCAAACTCCCCTAAAGATCATTCAGGCAGCAGAAACAATATAAATGCAGAACAGCTTGTAAAAAATGGACAGAGAGTGATGGGAAAAACATGGAGGGTGTGTGTGTGTTCGTGTGTGTGTGTGTGTGTGTGTGTGTGTGCGCGTGCCGCAGGTATAGGCCTAATCGGTCGGCAGGCAGACTGCAGTGTTATTTTCAGCACTTATTCAGATTGTTTTCCAGCTCTTCTTTTGTGGTGTCTGACTCTATTATTTAGCCTACCCGTCTATTTTCGGCAGAGAGTGACGCTTTACTGCTCAGCGCCGGCTCTGCTTTTGGGTCGGGTCACCGAGCAGGAACGAATCCGCCCTTCACACCCTGAAATCTCATCTCACAGAGATGAGAGGAGGTGTGTTAACACTCCTCTGTTTCCATCCACACCTCTTTTCTTCCGCCTTCTCTCCTTTCTTTATTTCTACTTCGCATCTATTCTCCTCCTTCCTTCTTTGTATCCTTTGCTCTTTTCCTCTTTTTTTCCTCCATTTCTCATGTTTTTTTATACCTCCCTCTTCTGTTTTTCATCCTTCTCTTCCTCCACTTCTTCAGCTTCCCCAATTTTCCCCACTTTTTCATCATCCGCATTTTATTTCATCTCCTTTTTTCTCCTTTATTTTCCTCTTTTCCTTCTCTTCACGGCATCTCACAGTGTAAAAGGTGTGTTTGTGTATGTGTTTAATGAAGCTTTGTTGACATGTCCGGACATGTCACAAGCAGTTAGACTCTGTGGAGGGTCCCGACCTTTGACCCCAGGGATAGATTGGATTTTTCTCAGTTTGTGATGGAGCAGAAGAGAGGAGACAAGTTGATGGTAACAGTTTAGGTTTGCAGTGGGGACATGTTATCTCTTGTTGAATAATGATATCTTCCTACAATCCCCTTACACCAGAGTCAACACTATAGAAAACTCCTGAGCCCTGGTACGTAGGCTGCCTGTATGTGTGTGCTACATTGATTATTGCTGTGTTCTGCCTTGGAGACTGCTCTTTACAACAACATAATTGGTAGTGACAACTCAGAGAGAGAACTCCTGTTGATGACACACGTTACATGCACCGAGGTGGAGCTCCAGGCCTTTCTCAGCATGCGTTCTTCTCCGTATTTGTGTTCTTGTGGACTTCGCTAATCACCCAGGAGCCCCATGTCTACGCCATGAGCACCTCGTTCATCGTTCTTGGCCCGGTCGATCTATATATATATATATATATATTCTGTTCAGGAAATTATTATATATATGGAATGAAAGTTTGAGAATATGGATTGAAAACCTGAGAATATGTATATATTTATATATATACATATATATATATATATATATATAGAAGCCTGAGAATTATAATTATGTTAAAACCCAGAAATATTTATTGAAAGTCTGAGAATATTTATAGAAACCTGAGAATATATATTGAAGGTTTTTACTGAAGGTTTTAATATATATTCTCAGACTTTTTATATATATTCTCAGATTTTTATTATACATTCTCAGGTTTATATATATATATATAAACCTGAGAATTATAATTATATTAAAACCTGAAAATATAAATTGAAACCTGGGAATATATATTGAAGGTTTTTATTGAAGGTTTTAATCTATATTCTCAGATTTTTACTATATATTCTCAGGTTTATATATTATATTAAATATTATATTTATATATATATATATATATATAAACCTGGGAATATATATTGAAGTTTTTAACTGGTTTAATATATATTCTCAGACTTTTTATATATATTCTTAGATTTTTATTATATATTTTCAGGTTTATATATATATAAAATATCTGGAAGTGTTTTAGGTGGACAACCAAAACCACAACTGTCACAATTTTTATACTACAAATGCAATGTGTCAGCAATTTATTCAAAATATTTTTTTGTGGATAAGGGTTAACTGTACGGGCAATTTATAAAAAATAATTTTTAATATTTCCATTAATGTCTTCAGGGATGTGTTTTACACTAATGTCTGGTGCACATTTTATGGGTATATGTTCAGGAAAAGATCATAGTTTGGATTAAAATCAGTACATCACAGTTACAAGAGTGACTTGGTACGTGAAGTGGTAAAATAACTGGTAACGTGACCTTTGTCACTCTTTATACTACCTGACTTCCTGCTTTGCTACTATTACTAGTCAGTTATCCTCAAATTGTGAATTCTATTTTGTAATGTTTCTAAGATTGGAATTGAAGCATATTCTTGCTTAAAATATGAAGAGTGGAGATTGATACTGAAATCCATTAGAAAAGAAGGTTTCACATGATCCTAAGGTGGATCAACAACAACAATAATGTAAGCAAACTAGAACTTATTCCAGCAGAAAATCAACTATCAGATGAATATTAGACACCATGACTTCTCATTTTGTTTTCATTTCCATTCTATTTTTTGTTACATCAGTGTTTGAAGTCTGAGGAAAAGAAAAAACATATTCAAGAAGACATTTCCATCCTGATGAAAACACAACTGTTCTGTTATATTCTGACCAGAAGCTGCAAGTGTACATTTTCATAGTTTGGAGATGTGATGTGTAGAAAATATACATTAGAAAATGTTTGTGATTTAAAAGTGCCAGTGACCTTCTGATCCTGATTATATGGACATCTTAGGTGGATCAGGAGCAACACATGTTAATACAGGTGTAAATAGCATTCATACCTGTTATATCAAGTTGTCTGTATAAATGCTACAGACAAGAAAAATATGTGGAGTCCATTGGGAGATCACTGAGGGACATATATGACGTGCAAGATAATGGTCACTGATTGGTTTCCAGACTGTAAAAAAAATGTTGTTTTTACGGTAAAATAACAGCAGCTGTGTTTGCCAGAAATTTACCATAATAAATATGTTGCAACTTTTTGTAATATTACGGTAAAATTATATTTGCACTGTTTATTTCCCATTTAAGATTGCCATTTTAGTCCATATTTTACCCTAAAAAATAAAAAGTTTTTCCATCAAATGAAACGCTGTTCTGGCATATAATTGACAAGACATTTTTTACAGTGTGGCTCTGACTACCTTCTTACAGTGAAGGCCTGTTTACACCAGTATCTTAAATGGTACCATTAGCAGCATCGTTTATTTCCACACATTAACCAGGTACTGTGTTGACAGTGCTGACCTTTGAAGAAACAGAGAGTTTATGCACCATCCACTTATATTTAACTATCTCTGTCACACAGATCCACAAAAGACGGATGAGCTGTTTGCAGATTGTTATGAGACTGGAGGCGATGATACAAAAATGTCCCTTTTAATAAACTGTGGGAAATTATTTTCCTAAACAGGACCAGGCGCATGACTTTGCTAACTAAGAACTTTCTTGTTTATCATGGATATAATCATTGGTGGAATGTAACTAAGTACATTTACTCAGGTACTGTGCTTAAGAACAATTTTGAGGTACTTGTACTTTACTTGAGTATTTCCATTCTATGTAACTTTATACTTCTACTCCACTACATTTTAAAGGCAAATATTGGACTTTTTACTCCACTACATTTAGCTGACAGCTTTAGTTACATTTCAGGTCGAGATTTTACATAAAAATGTAATCAATTTAAAGTTATTCAACTTTTTATTTATTTATTTATTTTTTATTTTTTTTAATAAAACCTCATAACAGTATATTAAGTAGTTAAAATGAGCCCTACCTTTATTAAATTAAATTAAATGACATCAATAACAATAATCTAATAATGTTTTAGAGTAACATTACAACTAACAATCTTAGTGAATTCTGCATAACGAGTACTTTTACTTTTGATACTTTAAGTACATTTTGATGCTGATACTTTTGTACTTTTACTTCAGTAAATTTGGAATGCAGGACTTTTACAGTAGTGGAGTAATTTCACAGTGTGGTATTAGTACTTTT
Source organism: Centropristis striata (assembly GCF_030273125.1). NCBI lineage: Eukaryota > Metazoa > Chordata > Actinopteri > Perciformes > Serranidae > Centropristis > Centropristis striata. The sequence continues at coordinate 25,719,842 of NC_081535.1, forward strand.
ACAAAAGTAAAGGATCTGAATACTTCTTCCACAACTGGAAAAATTGATAAGAGATAGTAAGCACGTTTAAGAGCTCTGAGAACTTTTGCTCCCACAAGAATAACTACATACTTAATGAGGTTATGTACAATAAATAATAATAAAAACAAAATGTGAAAAGGCCCAGGACAGAAAAAATGGAGAGAAGATCCCAGATTTGGACTCATGACTATTATCAGTTAGCTAGCAGCTTCTTAAAGCACATATTTTGTGAAGACTTTCTATCTGTCATGTGACTCTTGCCTTGCACGTTGTATCAGTCCCTTACAAATCTCCTGAAGCGATGCTGACACCTCCACCTACCCAATTTATATGCATATTAAGTTCTGATCACAATGCAGACTCCAGATGTATTAATAGCAGGTGTAAATGGAAAGGCCTGTGACCACATGTTATCATCCAGATAAGGATTTCTGCTTAATATTGGTTCACATATTTAGGATTTGTAACCCATGTGTCTTATAACTTATTCAGGAATTGCTCGCATACTACCTTAGGCTGGCTAATTCATAAAAGAGTTATATGAGCTCGTATAACACCACTATAAAAGTAGACCCCATATTTCAACTTCCCAAAGGAACAAAATCCTAATTTTAACTACATCTATTTTGATGTTTGAATTAATCCAGCAAGATAAAGCTGTCAGTCATGAATTAGATCAGCACATTGTTCCGAGCTGAGTTAATGTGAGAGGAGGCAGCAGTCTTTGTGTTCAGATGATTGATATCTGTTGATTGATGACTAAAGTCTTCAGATGCTCTGCCGCTTTTTCTTCTTGGCTGTGATATTCTTTACCACTCTTCTTCCTCCTTTTTCTTCCTTCTTGTCTCTTCCACGTCTTTTCCGTTCCTTATCTCATTTGTCATATGCTCCTTATGTTTTTCCTTTGCTCTGCGTCCCGCACCTCCACCTCCACTGCCTTGTCCCTACTTCTCCTCCATCCCTCCCTCCTCCCCCTTCCCCTGGATGAACCGTTAACAGAGGCCACGCCCACTCAGTATAGATCCGCCCACACACCTCCCCCTCCTCCTCGCCCCCCTCCTGCTCCTCCTTCCCCTTCTGGCACCTCCTTGACTTACTCCTCCTCCTCTGATCCCCCACCAGTGTCCCCCAGCCCGGGCGTTGCCCTTCCCTCTGCCCCCCGCGACCTGGTCCCTGTCCTAGTGTCCAGTCGATTTGTCCGACTCAGCTGGCGCCCCCCGGAGGAGACTGGAGGAGCCGTGCAGACCTACGGCATTTATTACTCCCAGGACGGCGTCGAGAGGTAAGATGGGATTTTTTTGTCTTTGTGGACTCTAAGGCAGTGGCTTCCAACCTGGAGGTTTGAGCAACAACACACTGATGTTTTCCATTTTCCTTTCTTCGAATAACTGCTTTATTCGATGAATTAATGTGTTTTGCAGGTGTTTGGTCATAGGCCAAAGTATTGAATAAATTGAGGTTTTGACTAGTGATGTGCTAATGAAGCCTCCTGAACCATTTTCATTATTTTCTGAGCCCACTAGATGGTGCTGTTGGTTTAAAGAAAAAGGCTGAAGCAATGGTAATTGAGTGTAATTTCAGCTCTTTATTTAACAGAGAGCGCCATCTAGTGGGCTCAGACAATAATCAAAATGATTCATGAGGCTTCACTGGCACATCACTAATGATTCTGCCAAAGATCAAAAGTCAAAGAATCACCAAAGTTATGACCATTCATCTTTAGGGGGGCATGAATTTAACATTCATGGTATTGATGGTATGCATGTTGTCGTTTGAAGGAGGAGGAGAAAAAGCGAAGAAGTGATAGTTTAATAAGCATTGATTCCATTATGGCGCCGGACTCAATTCTGACATGCTGACAGAACTGAATGAAGAAGTTACAGAGAATGGGCACAAGTATCTTCACATTGTACGTACATGGTAACTTGTCACTTTAAATTGACACCCGTCAAAAATTAACTTTGGTGGGTAACATTTGTAAAGTTACTAGCTAATTTGGCTGGTGATGAATGAAGAAAATAACACTGCAGAAATTATAAGACGTTAGTGTTGCTAGATTGGTCTGTTTCCTGCCAAGACATTTGGGCGGTTTTGCGTGTTTTTTTCTGGGAACACGGCTTGTAGAACTAATTCATACTCATACGACCATTGACTATGTGACTAGCGTACGTGGTATCTATTACAAGCGAGCTACGCTGATACGGAGAAGACAGAGTTTTTTTTTTAAGTTTTTTTTTTAAGATTTTTTTTTTGCCATTTTCCATGCTTTATTGAGAGTGACAGATAGAAAGGGGGAGACAGAGGGGAGGACATGCGGCAAAGGGACCTCAGGGCGTGTTCGAACCCACGTCTGCCGCAGCAAGGACTCAGCCAAACAAACATTTACCTGTAGTAAAAAAAAAAAACGCAGAGGAAGGCTGAAGACACAAGGGACAATGGAGATGAAAGTGGAGGGGAAAAGAAGAAAACAAAGACTTTTAATTCAATATGGCTGTTGTGTCGTGATTGGTTAGTATTTAAAATTTGGCTCGTGAAAAATCTGATTGGCTGACTTTAACTTTAAAAATCCACTAGCCATGTTTGCTGGATATAACATATGTGTTAAGTGTTCACAGGAGACACAAGGTCGGTTCTGGAAATACCCACATACCTAGGCCTAAGTGTCAAGTTTGCTGAGCTTATGAATACATGATGTGCAGAATTACCAAGAAATGCATCCTAACAGTTATCTATTCAACTGTTGTCACTAAAAACCTCAACCGTGAACCTTATGGTGGTGCAAGAGGAAAGCTATGGGGATCACCAAAGTCATTGGGACCCATACTCTGGAGACTATAAATGTCTGTATGAAATTGCATCCAATACTTATGAAGTACTGGTTCATTTTACATGACAAATACTCCCATTCACTTCCATTCTGTGCAAGCGAAGGGCCAAATAGAACATTCACCTCCAGCGGCAACATCCTTACACTGTTTCGAGGTAACATTTGTTGAACTTTGACCAACAAAGTGGCAGCCTCAACCAAAAAGAAAGAAAAGTGTGTCGTTTATCCCACTTGGCTGTCATTGGTGTCATGCATTCACAACTTTTGCTCCCACAAGAATAACTACATACTTAATGAAGTTATGTACAATAAAAAATGATAAAAAGAAAATGTGAAATGGCCCAGGACAGAAAAAAATGTAAAGAAGATCCCAGACTTGGACTTGAGACTATTATCGGCTAGCTACCGGTTGCCGCCAAGCTTCTGGAACCACATATTTTGTGAAGACTTTCTATCTGTCATGTGACTCTTGCCTTGCACATTGTATCAGTCCCTTACAAATCTCCTGAAGCGATGCTATCTATTCAACAGTTGACACTGAAAACCTTAACCGTGAACCTAATGGTGGTGCAAGAGGAAATCTATGGGTATCACCAAAGTCATTGAGACCCATCCTCTGGAGACTATAAATGTCTGTATAAAATTGCAACCAATACTTATAGAGTGCTATTTCATTTCACATGGCAAATACTCCCATTCACTTCCATTCCGTGCAAGCGAAGGGCCGAGTAGAACATTCACCTCCAGCGGCAACATCCTTAAACCGTTTGGAGGTAACATTTGTTGAACTTTGACCAACAAAGCTGCAGCCTCAACCAAAAAGAAAGAAAAAGTTGTTTACCCCACTTGGCTGTCATTGTGTCACCCATTCGTACAGTTGTGACCATGCCTGAATACAGTATAACAGGGAGCTCCGTGTTGTTGAGTCTTTAGTCACACAGTACAACACTTCTTTCCTTTGATCACAGCTCTGCTGCACACAGCAGCTCTGAACGTTTAGTAGAAAAAGCTCTGGGTGACATACTTGCGAATCCCCCGCTGATGTTAAATGGTAACCTCTGACAGTCAGGGCTTCAGCTGAATGCTTTCACACCCAGGCTTTTAAGCTTTGTTACCTCAGGGACTAAGCGGCCTGCAGTTCTTTAGGGCTCTGAACGGTACGCTGGACAAAGGAGTTACTGAAGTTTCATCATGAAAAGATACGACAGAGAGATTCTGTCAGTCCTAATGACTTACAGAAGGAACAGGGGTAGAGGTTTTGTCAGTTCTAATGACTGGGAGAAAAATACTGAGATTTTTCAGCACTAATAACTTGCAGAAAATGAGAGAGGTGGGAGGGAAAACAATGAAAGATTATCGGAGAAAGAAAGATGGCAGGAAGGGAGAGTAAGGAGGATTTTTTTGTCAGTTGTAATGACTTCCGGGAAATACATTGTAAAAAAAACAAAAAAAAACAGAAACGGAGATCAAATGAGAAAAATGCAAAGAGAAGTGAAGCAGAAAGCATTAGATGGACAAAAAGATGAGTTTTCACTTTCTATTTAGAGGCTTCTGGCAGAGCCTGAGCTCGGCATGTCATACTGCTTATTAATTTCAGTATATGTAAGTGTAGATGTCATCATCAGTGGTGCTTTACCAAGCCTGGGACTGCAGTTTTATGCAGTATGAAATTATTTTGATGTATTTCCCATAACAAAAATATCACAGAGTGGAACAGAACACTTACGTACAAGGTTGGCTTGCTTCACTTCAAGGTTTATTTTATCTGATCTCCAGCTATGATAGAACAGGTTCAGCCAATCATCACAAGCAATGTAACACATGGAAACAGCCACATGGTAACCATGGTAACTTACTGTTTACATCACACAGCAGCCTGACAAAGTCTATGGCCCTCATTTATCAAGCGAGCGTAGAAACGAGCGCAGATCTGAGTGTATATTTCGTCTTACGACAGGGTCCACGTGGGATTTATCAAACGATCATATCTCGCCAACCACATCGTAAGAATGATCGGCTGTTGATAAATCCCACGTGGACCCTGTCGTAAGACGAAATATACACTCAGATCTGCGCTCGTTTCTACGCTCGAAACAGAGTTTACGACACCGAAGGACGCAATGCGGCCAAAAAGAGGATTTTTTCACCCTCTAAAGTCAGCTTTATTAGCAAAGCGCACCGTTACAATGAACAATAGGGGCAATATAGACATAGTAAAGAAATACGCAGCGACGGAGGTTTATGAAATAAAAGTACTTATAGTTATAGGTTATAGGTACTTATAGTAAACTCAAACAAGTTCACTGTTTTATTATTTATTATTATTATTTAATAATAATACTATACTATACTATTACTATTACTATACTACTAATACTATTTATAATTATTTTATTATATTAATGATATTTTACATTTGGAGCACGGACTTAGAAGTTTTCAGCTTTTTGGTTGAAGGAGATAAACAATGTTTTAAAGTAAGTTTTAATTAAAAAAGAAGAGGAATTTCTCAGAGTCAGAAAGTGAAACGCTGACGTCCAACAGCAGCAACACAACAAACTAGTTTTGTTTGGCAGCATAAAAAGTGAAAAAGAAGGAAATCAGTGGTGCTGTCAGCAAAGTAGCGGACTATTAAACTCCCGGCGAGGTTTGAGTAATTACATGGTGATATATAAAGCCCAATAATCTATATAATATCCGAATATTGCTATTATTATGATGGAGATATATTATTCACCTCTTTACATTTACTAATAATAATGTCCTAGTGAGAGGAGCATGTGGCAGCACTGATTGGAAATGTTTCTATTCAGGCAGCACCGCTGGTAAAAGAGACGCTGACGCTCTGGATAATAATAATAATAATAATAATAATAATAATAATAACAGTAAACAGCAGAAGACAACAACATTTAATATCCTCGGCTGGTATTCTGTTTAAAGAATTTCACGATCGCAGGGTGTATTTATTTTTGGATTATGTTTTAATGATAAACTATGTAGTCTAAACATGTTTTGCTTTGTCACTATTAAAAATCAAAACACCACAGTTTTATCAGCTCCAGGCATCGATACAATAGTCTAAGATCAATTCTCCCACTCAGACGTGTGGACTTCACGCTGACTCAGATTTGCGTACACGAGCTGAGAGCAGACGTGAGATCTGATCGTACCGTCCGCTCACCAAATTGATAAATGCAGAGGCTTGCGTAGAAATCATCTTACGCCCACTTTACGCTCACTTACTGACGTACGTACGTTGGTTTGATAAATGAGGGCCAATGTGAGTTTCTCTAAGCCACAGCAGATTCTGTGTGTCTGGAACTAGTTAGCAGTTAGATAAGAAAACATGTTCATATAAATAGATCCTGTCAGTCCACAAAGGTGCACAGGTGTCTCACAGGTGTACCTGTCACCTCCGGCCTGGGAGTGAAACATTGTGAACATATGTACATGATACAAACTGGGACCAGCTGTTACTTTGCCACTTCCATGTGTAGATCTCTGTGGATTTTATAACTGAAGACCAAATTCATCTCAGAAAACCAAGAGACTGGTCTCTGTAATGTCCCTATTGAGAATATATATGACAGTTATGCACATTACAATTTACGTCGGATTCCAATGCTATCATCACAAAAAAATATTTGACATTGGCTCCAACTGTAGCCTTATCATTAGCCTTACTAGTCTCTCTACACAGCCTGTTCTCCCCTCAAAAATGTCAGTATAGGTCAAGGGTCGGCAACCTTTACTAACTAAAGAGTCATTGTCGGACAAAATAAGGGAAATCTGTCAAAATGGAGCCGCATACCTTATTTTGAGCCTTCTAATGAAGATAAAACAGCCTACGAGGTTTAAATTAGCTAACCAACATTAATAATAGGTCATTGAGCATTTATTTATATGATTTTGTCATAATGCAGCTAGGACCCAAGTGCAAATCAGTGGCTGGAAACTGAAGAAAGATCTCAGGAGGTTTGGAATTGAAATCTAGCCTAGCTAGGGGAACTCTAAACTAGACTTGTTTCATGTGTTTTTAAAATGATTTTACTGCCATATATAATCTACACATTTTTACAATTGAAGAATACAAACCGCTTTGGGCCTACACCAATGAAAAATATAATTTCAAATGTAAAGAAATAAACATTTCATTTTATATATTTTTTGTCACAGCCACAGGGAGCCACTGCAGATGTCTTGAAGAGCCACACGTGGCTCCGGAGCCGCAGGTTGCTACCCCTGGTATAGATCGTGGGTACAGGCAGCAAAAAAAAAAAAAGCTGTATTCACGTATTTCACCGTACGCTGTAATGCGTCCGCTGCCATCTTGCTGACGTAGTAGTGATTGACCGCTAAGCAAAGTTAAAAAGGCGGATTCCCGCGTTCGGTTGGAGGCTGGGGTGGTGGATGGGTCTGACGTTCACACAGGAGAGCAGGGTTTGCATCCCGCGTGAGAACAAAATTAAATGATTTTTAATTTAAGTTATGTTGTTTACTTAAGTAAGGTGAATCATATTTTTGACACACGACCTCTTCTGTCGTTTAGGTTGGAGAACTTGTTGCCCGGCAACAACTAAAAGTTGGTCTGAATCCCTTGTCTGGCAGCCTTTTGTTCGGTCACTCTTTTCTTAGCTTTATTACTGCTTAACCTTACTCTTGTGTTAGGGTCGGCACCAACCAGTTTTAGGTTTTAAATGCATAAAAGTACAACTACAACACAACTTTTGTTTATTGCATCAAGGTTTTGTGACTTTGTCAGGATCCTTTATTGAAACAAAATAAAACGAAACAAAAAAAAATGTCATTAAATAAAAAAATGCCCTGGTAAAAATTATAACGTTTGTGTTGTTTGGGTCAGTTTCAACCCAGTTATAGTTGTAAAACAATATTTAGTGCCAAAACTGAAATTATAAACACAATGTCAGCTCAATAAAACAACAGTCAACTGACAGCCAGCTCCTCTCCCAACCCCATGAGCTTATAAACTAATAATAACGTAATTTACTGTACCTTTGTAATGCATTATACCCAACCTTGCCAAAAAGAATGGGGTAAAACAGAAAGAAAGCTTGGTAAAAAAAAAAGAGGTGAGTGACCTGTAGGAAAATCAAAAGAAACAAAGTGTAAGCTGGCTGTGGATAATTTCTTGTGAAGCAGTGTAAATCACCTCAGACCGCTAACCTTTGGAGGGCAAAGTGAGTTCACACTGTGCTACAGACACGTAGCTGCTCCAACTCTGCAGCTCAGAAGAAAATATGGATTCATAAACCCTGAGAACTCCACTCACCTTTTGTGTTTTCTTTAACCTTTGACCCTTTCTGCTGCTGTTTCTGATGACAATATTGGTTTGTTGCTCTGCCAGTTTAATATGGGTTTAATCAGAGTATAACAGCGTGATAGATCCTGGAAAACATGCCTGCTATATTAACTGGAAGGGTCTGAACGCATGCGCGCAGATGGCATTAGGGACGTTGGGGATATATCCCCCCCAGATTCATAGTGATCCTGATCCCCCCCCCCCGTTTCCCTACATAAGGCAACACACATCGCCAAGTTTACTTTGCAGCGCACGTAGAGAGTCCGACGGCTAATGGTGCGTTCAAGTTCTACACGAATGTAAAAATATATGATGTTGTTCCGAGCTCCAAGTTTCGACTTTTAAGTTAAAATTGAACACATCATAAGGCTTTAGCTAAGAACGTGTTAGACCCAACTTCTAAATAAAAGCAAACACATTCAGAATTTCAGAATAAGAGCACATGGATGTGTTAGCAGAGTCCACCACAGAATTTACAAGAAGACTGTCAAAATATGATACCTTAAATAAAACAGAAGAACCCTTATTCTCCTTTACAATAATTCATTGAATGCAATCATTAAAGTGCGAAAGGCACCAGATTTGGGCTTTTAGGACAAAAAAGTCTCTGGGGGAGCCCGAACCCCCTACTTTGTTTGGGTCCCCCCATCATAGTCTCAGAAATCCTGTGGCTAACATTGGTTTTAAAGGCTTGACAGACTGGACGGATAAGAAATTGCCCAGCAGTATGTTCAGGGGAATGAAAGGAGGAGAGATGTTTTGGGTCCTTCATTGAGTCAGCTTCAAGTCAGTAAATTTGTTTGGCTGCACTGGGAATTTCATGTACAAACTTATTTTTATTTATGTAACGAGGTTGGTTGATTGGTTTACTGATTAATATCAGTCCTCTCATTTTTCTCTTGGCATGCAGATAAACATCTCCTAAAATGTAGACACAGTCAATCAGAGTATCACTCTGGCTTTAATGTTGAAATGAGCAGAGCAGACATGCTTGTTGAACTTTCTTGTCAGCACTAATTATCATAAATTTCTCATTGCTTGTTGCTCGTGCTCTGACGTTAGTCATTTATTTAGTGGGAACAGAATGTTTCATGCACCCAAAATTAAATTAAGGATCAGTTACAATGTGGAAGTCAAACAGTGTTTTTGTCTGATGCTCTTTTGTGCTTCTCACAGCATGAAATCAAGACAAAAACTGCAGTGAGATCAATGTAGAGAACGTTTTTGTTAATTGTCATTAAAGTTTCTCAGCATTTTATGTAGCCTGTTCTCCCCTGAGAACAGGCTGCGAAAACGAAAGTAAATTATTTTTAACTTAAGTTACAATTTTCATGTAACCTGCGATAGTCACGTGACCCTTGTAACTAATTCACTTCTGGCATTTACATACATTTATTTACTGTTTAAACTGTAATTATTACTCCTTACCAGGAAGTTTTTTTTGCCCAAAACCTAGCTCAGTGGTTCTATAACTAAAAAATCCACAGAAACTGCAGCCTTTTTTACAACCGCATGTGTTATTTTTAGCCGTGAAACGCGAGCCCCGACAAGTATGTGTCGTAATTTGTGGTTCTGACACATGACCTCTTCTGACGTTTGAGTTGGAGAACTTGTTGCTCATCAACAACAAAAATCAGTCTGAATCCCTTGTCTTGCAGCCAGTTGTTCGGTCAATCTTTTTGTGAGCGTGTCTATGTTCCCCTCTTTGTATGAGACAGGGGAACATAGGACCCTTTTTCCCTGCTTTTCCCAAATAGGGTTCTATGTTCCCCGGTCTGTTACTTTTTCCACTATTACTGCCAAATTCCATAGCAAATAGGCCTATGTAGGACCTACGGTCTAACCTTAACCCTGACCATAATCCTACGGGCTAACCCTAACCCTAAGGGCTAACCTTAACCCTAACCCTAACCTTAAACCTAACCCTAATCCTACGGGCTAACCCTAATCCTACGGGCTAACCTTAAACCTAACCCTAATCCTACGGGCTAACCCTAACCCTAACCCTACGGGCTAACCTTAAACCTAACCCTAAGCCTACGGGCTAACCCTAACCCTAATCCTACGGGCTAACCTTAAACCAAACCCTAATCCTACGGGCTAACCCTTAAACCTAACCCTAATCCTACGGGCTAACCTTAAACCTAACCCTAATCCTACGGGCTAACCTTAAACCTAACCCTAATCCTACGGGCTAACCTTAAACCTAACCCTAATCCTACGGGCTAACCCTAATCCTAAAGGCTAACCCTAAACCTAACCCTAATCCTACGGGCTAACCTTAAACCTAACCCTAATCCTACAGGCTAACCCTAAGCCTACGGGCTAACCTTGAACCTAACCCTAATCCTATGGGCTAACCCTAACCCGGGGAACATAGGACCCGGGGAACATAGGTCCTCAGTCTATTTGAGTCATTAAACGCGTGCGATGTGTGTACTGCTATCAGTGAAACGCACGCTGAGAACCGTGAGAGCTGCACATACGTGTCGTATTTTGTGGTACTGACACATGAACTCTTCTGTTGTTTTTAAGTGAAGTTACGCAATACATGAATTTACGCAATACGTATATACGTATCGTAATTCGTGGTACTGACACACTCTTCTGTCATTTCAGAAGAGAGATTTTTTTAAAACTCCAATATTAAGTATAAAAAACAATCCAAAGATATTCTCACTGTCAGCTTTCTTCACCATGCACGGAGCAGAGACAGCAGCTGTGTGGTTTGGATGCTGCGGTAGAAACATGCTAATCTTTGCAGCTGTCTCTTCAGTGACTTGGTGATCGGTTGACGACTGAGAGGCTGCAGAGGTGCTGTAATCTGAGGATTAGCTGCAGACACTGCAGGATTACACAGATTACATCTGATTACAGCTGAGATTATCTGCGTTGTTACAAAATAAAACTGGATTCTGTTTGAAATGCAGTTCTATTTGGTTTTAATAATACACTAAATTTTAATAGGAAATAAAAGAAATGAGTAATATGTGAGGAATAAAAATAAATATGTGATCATAAAAATAGTATAATTTAAATGGATAAAATTGTTTTATGTGTTAGAACACATTTTGTAATTTGTAATGGTACTGTGTTTTCCTGTGTCAGGGAGCGGTCAGTGAACGTGTCGGAGCCGGAGTCTCTGGAGCTGACGGTGTCCAACCTGAAACCAGAGGAGAGCTACAGCTTCAGAGTCATCGCTTACAACGACGTGGGGCCAGGAGAGAGCTCCGCCCCCCTGAGGATCACCACCAAACCTGACCGTAAGACACGCACACACACACACACACACATCTGGATATGTATCTTGAATCTGTGTTATTTGTTATGTGAGTCATGTATGCCTACGTTGATTAATATTAACATTTCCAAAGTAAAAACAGCAACAAGTCCTGAGAAACTTCTGTGGTTTAAACTGGGCTTTTTTAATACTTTTAGGGCTTATTACACAGAGTAATTTAGTTAAGTGGAAAAACATCCGATGTCATGCATTTCTCCCCATTGTCCAAAGGCAGTGCTGTGCATGAGTAGCCTTATAGACCATAATTCATTCTTCCCTCTCACATTCACAATTTTAACTCTCACATTCACAATTTACCTCTCACATTCACAATTTACCTCTCACATTAACAGTTTTACCTCTCACATTCACAATTTTACCTCTCCCATTCACAATTTTACCACTCACATTCACACTTTACCTCTCACATTCACAATTTACCTCTCACATACACAATTTACCTCTCACATACACAATTTTAACTCTCACATACACAAATGTATCTCTCACATTCACAATTTTACCTCTCACATTAGCAATTTTACCTCTTACAGTCACAATTATACCTCTCACATACACAATTTTACCTTTAACATTCACAATTTACCTCTCACATTCAATGACAGAAAATAACATTCATTTTAAATGGTTATATCATTATTATAATTCTTACATAACCCTCCAATAACAACATCTAATTGCTGGAGAAAATATAATACTTGTATCAGTATGTGAGCAGTGTGTTGTCTCCATGTGTCTCTACAGTCCAGGTTCCCAGCAGGGTGGAGTCTCTCCAAGCCGAGTCTCTGTCCCCCACCTCCGTCCAGGTGAGCTGGGAGCCTCCCAGCCAACCAAACGGCCCCATCCTGAGCTACAGACTGTTGTGGACCGAGAGCCCGTCTGGGAAGGAACAGGTAAGCTCCCATACTGTAATGCTCTGTCAAACACCAGCTGTAAACCTAGTGATGTGCCAGTGAAGCCTCATGAACCATTTTCATTATTTTCTGAGCCCGCTAGATGGTGCTGTTGGTTTAAAGAAAAAGGCTGAAGCTATGGTAATTGAGTGTGCTTTTGTTGATCAGAGAGCGCCATCTAGTGGACTCAGAAAATAATGAATATGGTTCGTGAAGCTTTACTGGCACATCACGACGTAAACCTGTTAATGCAGCTTTTTGTCCCGAATCTCACAGAGAAGTGAAATTCCTCTTCTGTGTTTGTGTTCAGAGTTTGGAGGTGAATGGACTCAACTACAAGATGGAGGGACTCAATAAGTACACAGAGTACACAGTTCGGGTTCTGGCGATCAACCGCTACGGCCCAGGCACCGCCCCAGAGACCATCAGCGTCACCACCCAATCAGATGGTGAGCTCTAAGCTAACAACTTCTCATTTATCCAGCAGTAACTTTTTTACATCAGAATATAGAATAAATAGCTATGTAAAGGAGGCGGATGAGGTAGCATGTAGAGGTAGTTATTGGTAAATGGTAAATGGACCTGCACTTATATAGCGCTTTTCTAGTCGCTTTGCGACCACTCAAAGCGCTTTACACTACAGACTGCGCTCATTCACCCTTTCACACACACATTCATACTGGTGGCAGAGGCTACCCTAAACGGTGCCACCTGCCACCATTGGGAATTCATTCACACACCGATGAACGCAGCATCGGGAGCAATTTGGGCTTCAGTATCTTGCTCAAGGATACTTCGACATGTAGGCTGCTCTACCAACTGACCCACAGCTGCTCAGATAATATGAATATAAATATATTGCACTATAATATAATTGCACTTCTACGGTAAGAACAGGACGCAGAAGATCCAGAAAAACGGATGAAGGTACTGTGTGGATCTAATTTTTCCGAGTATTTATGGTGGTGATAGCTCAAGGAAAGAAGCTATCCCTAGTGTGTGTGTGTGTGTGTGTGTGTGTGTGTGTGTGTCTGTGTGTGTGTGTCCACATCAGCCATAACTCCTTCAGTTCTGATTGTAGGATTCTTGGCTCACAGGTTTAGGTTGACAGCAGTTAAAATTTCTGCGGTGTCTTCATGTACGCTTATCTAAAGGAAATCATAGATCATTCGTCGTAGAATTCTCGTCGCCAGTTGTATTCATTGAGAGCTTTTATCCACTAAATGTAACTAAGCAGCCACGGGATGGAACAAGTGTCTCTGACAGACCTTGACATTCCAATCAGACCTTTGTACTAATGGGCAAAACCAATTACAGGACTCTCTCTTTCATTTGCCCTGTGGTTTTTGCATACAATAGTGAAGGATCTTCACTGTGCTTCAACCATCTGCAATAAAAATAAATATCATATGCAGGGCCATA